>NC_028358.1:8308482-8323049 GCF_000741045.1 Vigna radiata var. radiata
CATTTAAATTTTAAGGCTGGTTTCATGTGGTTGATAATTTTACAATTCCTTAATGTTTAAATTGCTTAGAATTTGCTATGAAATCTTTATCAACAATATCTTCAAAAGAGGACCTTTTAAACTAAACAATATAAATTTTTATGCAAACTAAAAATATATTTAGAGAAATTATTAAAAAATACTTTTATAAATAAAATTTTACATAAATAAATTAATTTTAACTTGAAAAATCATTTTATATTATTTTTTCATTATACAAAATATTTGTAGGACTATAACTTTGGACAACAACTTCAGTACCTTGGACCAATACCGAATCCATTCACAACAGCAAAGAAAGTTTTAATGTGTTTGTCTATTTTATGTATAAAATATGGAGAGAAAAGTATAATGACAATTCAATTGAATTGTTTTATTGAACATCTTAGATTAGTTTTTCTATAAATAATTTTAGAATACTTTTGGGTTATAAAATCGGATTTTTCTTTTTCCTATCAACACTCATTAATATGATATGACAAAAGAAATATAAGTCTTATCGGTCTCAACGTAACTTCGTTAGTTATTTTCAATTTATTTAGATTAACTCAAATAAAGTTAAACAGATATTTTATTCCAATTGAAATTTTAAATTAACTAAATTATATTCACTCAATAAAAAATAAGTTCTAATATAAAATAATTGATTATTTGTAATCTATAATAAACTACTTCCTTAAACATTGATTCCAATTTAGTTCTTATATGTGTAATTTTTTCATATATTTTTTTAAATAGTCACNTTTTTAGGTGTTTCTTAAAACTGGTTGACATAATTAGAATTTGAAAATAGTCACCAATGGCCAATGGTATAGTGGCAAGATCTCTTTCACATGAAAAACTGTTACACCTCAGAAGATTTGGCCTTTAAATAAGATTTTTCATCATGTCAAGTAATTAATTAACTACATATGTTACATAATAGTCTTGGATCTTCACTAATAAGTAGCAATCATGTAGGTAGCTCTTTCCATTCACTTATGTCCGATGTATAAATTATAGTTTCACAAATTGCATTAAGATCCTCTCAAAGACTCCGAACAATTATAAACAATTATAGGATCGTAATTTGATGAAATTTGATTTTCATTTATTAGTGGGGGTTTTCATACTATATCATATGAAAACATTTCATATAATATATATTTGAGCACGATAATATTACAACAGATTATGTCTTTGCCACACAATAGGTATATTATAAATTAAAGTTACATAAATACAAGTTGCTTTCATACCTAACACAGCTCCGAATCATAAATTAGTGTGTGGTGATTGTTTTCAACAGAAAATAAATGTGAAAGTGCCTAAGAATACTTTTGATTTAAATGGAAACGGGCCATCTCTTACCTGTTATTGATGCAATTGGCAATCTCAGTTACTTTTTTTAGTAGCATCATCACGTTGAAACATAACCTGTATCATTTCAGAGTTAGCATCAAAATTTTGCACTTAAAATATGAATCATCCTTGTGCAAGCTCTAGAAACCTGTTGTCACAAATCCTGAATAGATATCTTCTAGTATGGATGATCTTAATGAAGGAATCGGCAATTGCTGCAACTCCAGCAGGAAATGAAACTGATTTACAAGCTTTACTTGACTTCAAGAATAGGGTAGTAGCAGATCCATTCAACATTATGAGTTCTTGGAATGACTCCCTCCATCACTGCAATTGGATAGGAATCACATGCAACATCTCCAATGGAAGGGTCATGGACCTTAGCCTTGAGCAACTGAGACTAGGAGGCACTCTCACACCATTCATAGGAAACCTCACATTCCTCAACACACTCAACTTGTTAAACAATAGCTTCCATGGTGAAATTCCTCAAGAGGTGGGTCGTTTACTCTATCTGGAACATCTAAACCTCAGCTTAAATAACTTTGGTGAGAGTATTCCAAGTAATCTAAGTCACTGCACAAAACTAGAAGTACTAGGTGTAGGAGGAAATAATCTTACAGGAGTAATCCCAACTTGGATTGGAAACCTTTCTTCTTTATCTCGCATTAGCTTTGGATTAAATAACTTGATCGGAAGCATACCACAAGAGATGGGCCTTTTATCAAGCTTGACATATCTTGTGCTATATGGGAATTACTTGTCTGGCTCAGTTCCTTCTTCAATCTATAACAAATCTTCCTTATACTATTTCACTTTTACTCAAAACCATCTTCATGGGAACTTACCGGCCGATGTTGGGTTTACTCTTCCAAACATTCAAGTATTTGCTGGTGCGGTCAACAATCTTACAGGTTCTGTCCCTGTATCATTGTTGAATGCATCAAAACTAGAGATTCTTGACTTCTCCGTGAATGGTCTCACTGGAACACTGCCAAAGAACTTAGGGGTCTTGAACAGGTTAACTAGACTTAGCTTTGAACACAACAGACTGGGAACTGGGAAAACAGATGATCTTAGCTTTCTTGATTCTTTGGTCAACTGCACAGGTCTACAAGTTTTACGTCTAGGAGTAAATAATTTTGGTGGAGTATTGCCTAAATCAATTGCTAATTTCTCAAGCCAAATGCACACATTTGCCCTTGGAAATATACCTGGAATTGGAGACGGAATACATGGAAATATACCTGTTGGAATTGGCAATCTTGCAAACCTGGCCCTCATAAGTTTGGAAGGAAACCATCTAACTGGTAGTCTTCCACATACATTGGGTAGGCTGAAAAATCTGAGAGAATTGTATCTGAATGTCAACAAATTTTCAGGTAGAATCCCATCCTCCTTGGGAAATTTGTCTGTATTAACGAAAATTTTTCTGGAGGAGAACGACTTCGAGGGAAGCATCCCTTCTAGTCTTGGAAACTGCCAAAATTTATTGGTACTCAGCCTTTATAGCAACAAGCTCAGTGGCACCATACCACCTGAAGTTATTGGCCTTTCTTCACTAGCAATTTATTTAGATGTATCTCATAATGCTTTGTCAGGGACTCTTCCAGCTGAAGTGAGTAAGCTACAAAACCTTGGAGAGTTGGTGCTGTCTGAGAACAACTTTTCTGGAGCCATTCCATCTTCTCTTGGCAGATGCATTAGCTTGGAAAAGCTGCACTTGGAGGGAAATTCTTTTGATGGAAACATTCCTCAAACTTTAAAGAATTTGAGAGGTTTACTTGACATAGATCTTTCACGAAATAACTTGTCTGGCAAGATTCCCGAGTTTCTTGGGGAGTTCACTGAGCTCAAGCATTTAAATCTTTCATACAATAATTTTGAAGGTGAAATACCAAAGAACGGAATATTCAAAAATGCTACATCCCTTTCATTGTATGGCAACAGCAAGCTATGTGGGGGCGTTCCAGAACTAAATTTCCCTCCATGCACTGTCAGGAAAGCTTCTTTGGCAAGAAGACTCCTTGCTCCTAAGGTGGCTATCCCTATTTCATGTGCCCTTGTATTACTGTTAATTCTATCATGTTTTCTTATATTGTTCCCCATAGTAAAAAGATCAAAGAAGAAAATTCCTTCATCAACTACTGAACGGGGTTTGGAATTTGAAATTTCTTACTCAGAAATTAACAAGTGCACTGGTGGGTTCTCCCCGGATAACCTGATTGGTTCGGGAAGTTTTGGTTCTGTATATAAAGGAACTCTGTCAGGTGATAAATCATGTGTTGCAGTTAAAGTATTAAACCTTCAACAGAAAGGAGCCCCTGAGAGTTTCATTGATGAATGCCATGTTCTGAGAAGTGTAAGGCATCGCAACCTTCTCAAGATCATAACTGCCATCTCAGGAGTTGATCATCAAGGCAATGACTTCAAAGCTCTAGTGTTTGAGTACATGCCTAATGGAAGTCTAGAAGATTGGTTGCATCCTATAAGAAATTTGCAATTTCAGAAGAAGACATTGACATTCACTCAAAGACTGAACATAGCAATTGATGTTTCATGTGCACTGGAATACCTCCACCACTTCTGTGAAACTCCAATTGTTCATTGTGACATAAAGCCAAGTAACGTGCTTCTTGACAATGATATGGTTGCCCGTCTTGGTGACTTTGGATTAGCTACATTTCTGTATGAAGAATCAAGCAAGTTATCCACACAACCGGTTATGTCAGATAACCTAAGGGGTTCTATTGGCTACATCCCTCCAGGTGAGTTATTCAAAATTCAAAGTGCTAAACTGTAATTATATTACATTGATTAAGAATGACCAACAAAATAGTTTGCATGCAGAGTATGGTATGGGTGGGAAGCCTTCCACACTTGGAGATATATACAGCTATGGGATACTGTTACTGGAAATTTTCACTGGAAAAAGGCCGACAGATGAAGCATTTGAAGGTGGCACGGGAATTCAGCAGTTTGTAGCAAATGCTCTATCTAACAATGTCATGGATATCGTTGATCCTTCATTAGTTTGTGAACAAGACTTTGATGAGGAAAGTGAAGAGTCTGAGTGTGAAGAGAAAGCTATAAGGAGGAACAACGAGATTAAAGGAATGGCTAAAGGTTCGATTGAGGATTGCTTTGTGTCTCTGATGCAAATTGGAATGTCGTGCTCTACAAATGCACCTGATGAACGAATGCCAATCACTGTGGTCTTCAACAAGCTGCATACTATCAGGAACGTTTATAAAGATAAAGCATAGTGTAAGATGAACAGCATGCATCTAAGCGAAGGAAAAAAGGATAAGATAATGACATCTAAAATTGCAAGATTTTATTATAAATTCTTATGTAGCCATGCAAATGCAATATAAGCTATCTTTTAAGTATTCAATATTCCCAAATGAACATTTTAGCTTATTTGTTGCCATTTTAAATTCTCAAAGATAATTTGTATTACCATTAATTCTATTGTGTTCACTTAAATTGTTCCCCATAGTTAAGAGATCAAAAAAGAAAACTCCTACATCATCTACTGAAAGGGATTGGAATTGGAAATTTCTTATTCAGAAATTATCAAGTGCACTGGTGGTAGGTTCTCCTAGGATAAGCTGATTGGCTCGGGAATTTTGGTTCTGTATATACAAAGGAATTTCTCAGGTGATGAATCAAGTGTTGCAGTTAGAGCATTAAACCTTCAACAGAGAGGGGCCTCAAAGAGCTTCATTGATGCATGTCAATTTCTGAGAAGTGTAAGGCATCGCAACCTTCTGAAGATTATAACTGCTATCTCAGGAGTTTCAACATGATGGTTGCAAGAAGGAATACTATTTTGAGTAGGCAAAATCAATCATTAAAGCATATACAATTTAAAAGTAACTTGACAGGTTAATTTACTAAAATGTGGTTACAAAGCTTATTTCAATTGTTTCCATAACAAATTTGAAATGAAAATCCAATTGAATATTTGCCCACAGGTAAAGTTGTCGATACTATTGGCAAATGGAGAAAGAATTAAAGCTTTAAAATCATAAGGAGAAACACCTTTCAGAAAATCTGTGTTGCCCTTAGTTAGTTCTTCAGCCAGCATCCTCTGTTCTGTGATTCGCTTTCTACAGCACAATTTGTCAAAAAACCAAAACGATGGTGGTCTAAGAACTAGGCTGACTGGACACACAGGGCAGAAACTGCAGCAGCCTGTTATCCCTCCACTGTCAGGAGAGAGAGGTTTTCGCTGCTCTGTGAAACCAGCCTCACGCAGTGCCCTCCACTTCAGGACCCAAGAGACCTGCGCCTTCGCTCAGGTCCCGTGGGCCAGCTCTCAACTTGGAGCGGGCAGGCCAACATCTTGCTGTTAAGGCCCAATCCAGACAAGCTACAGTATTATCCCACCAACATGATGCCCTCACTTGAGTCACAAGTTGACGTTACCCAACTCGGCGAGCAGATATCCTTGTCAGAACATTTATAAAGACTTGGTTAGTCTATGTTTTGGCCAATGTGGGACTTATGAAAATGGAGACATAACACCTACTTGAGGTTACATCCTTTTATCTTGAAAGGTACAAAAGTGGTTAAAAGAAAAGGATTATAAGTAATTTGTAAATTATGCTTACCTATAAAGTGCTTAGTCACACTTTGGAGGGAGTCACTGTCCCTTGTGTTAGTTACTATGGCACAAGAGTCTGTCCCATTGAGAACACCTTGTTTCTAAAGTCTTGTTGGATTTTGGAATTAGTTGAGCATCATGGTAAGCATAGAATTTTCTTTACACAACCCATACATCAACAACAACATTATCACTAACAAAATACATAAACCTTGAGTTCATGATTCTATCAACCTCGACACTACGAAAAGCCAAAACCTTTGAGAAAGGAGACACCTTTACTCGTTGATAGAGAGCACGAGAGAGCGATAGAGGCGGAGAGGCAAAATGCTACAACACTAGTGGAGCAACGTTGGGGGAGGTCACCTTCGAGAGAGGGAGAGAAAGGGAAAATGGCGCCACACAAACGAAAAAAAAGAGAGGGAGGGAGAAAGAGAGAGAGGAAGAAAGGGAAAAATGCTGGTAGAGAAGACAGAGAGTGGTAATGGACCAATTTCACCGATGATGGTGAGAGCAAGAGGAAGACAAATACATGGCGAAGGGCTATACTCAAAAGAGAGGAGTTTGTAAGTTGATGACATACTTAAAACTTTTAGCGTGAAGGATAGTAAATCAGGGGACTGTCTATTTGCTAAGGGAGATGTGTTCGGTCTCAATCAATGCCCAAAAGGAAATTTAGAAATTCAAGAAATGCAAAAGATTCCCTATGTTTCAATGGTAGTGAGTTTGATGTATGTCCAAGTATGTACACATCTAGATATAGCATACATAGTTGAGGTTTTAGGCAAATATTTAAGCAATTCATGAATGAATCTTTGAAAAGCATTCAATAAAGTTTTGAGGTTTTTTCAAGAGAACAAAGACTTATAAGCTCACGTATATAGGGTCAGACCAGTTATAGATCATAAATTATTTTGACAAATTTGTAAGATGCCAAAATAGTATAAGATCCTCTTTAGGTTACATTTTCATACTAGTTGGTGGTGTGGTTTCTTGGCTCAATACATGCAAACCCTTATGGCTTTATCCACTATGATTGTAGAATTTGTAGCATCCTATGAGGCACCAAATCAAGGTATACGGTTGATTTTTGCCACTGGGTTGCATATTATGAAAGGAATTGAAAGACCATTTAAGTTATACTATGACATTAAATCAATTGTTAAAGAAAAAGTACAAAGTGGATGGATTTTCATAGAACACTTATGGACAAACTCCTTGATGGTATATCCTCTTAATAAGGCTCTTACACTTAAGGTTTAAGGTCTTTCATGAGCATATTGTTCATATGAGTGTTTTACAGTTTGAGGAATTTTAGTTCAATGGCAGTTACTCACTTTTGTGTGTTTGTGTTCTGTGTTTGGTTTTAATGTATGCATATATTCTAGTTTATTATTTAGAAATTACACTTTGTATATTAAGGTTTTTGTATTGATCTCATTGAGATAAAGTAAAGACCAATTGAAAATAGACGTGTATAGGTCACATGATTTTTCATGCTACATATTTCATGATGAATCCAAGTCATTTGGTTTTGTCAGAATTAGTGATCATTGTTGGGTTTGGTTGCGATTGTTGTAATTAAAACTGCTTTGATTATACACGCGGTATAATCAATGGACAAGACTTTTGGATATGTTCAAGGTATATAATGAAAATTTTAAGCTCATAAAGTCTAACACATTTGTAAGGATTTATATGTATTTATATTTATGACCAGTGGGAGATTGTTAGTAATTTTAGATCCTTCATATATATATATATATATATATAACAAATCATTAAATGTATTAGGACCATTGTATTTTATTAGCCAATTATAAAGTGATCTAATAAGTAAATGTGATTAAGAGCATATATGTCATGAAAGGTTTATTGTGTAGATACCAGTAATAATTTTATTTTGTGGAAGGGATCAAATTTAATTATTAAAACTAAAAAAAGTAATCGATAAAGATTAAAAAAAAGGAATTTTTTTTCTAATATAGCATAGTTTTATTTTTAATTTATAGAGATAGCATACTGTAGTTAATATTTACATTCGTAACATGTAAAAGTTCAGAATTTGGTTTACGGATAACCGAATCCTGACTTTTTATCCAAAAAAATTTCACAAAAAATATGTTAAAATTTGATTTTCTGAAAACCGAATCCTGATTTTCTTTTTTGATAATTTTTGCGAAAATACATTCAACTGTTTCAAAACCATCTAAGATTTAAATAGTTTTTAGAGACTGATAAAAGGTTAAAAGGTTTTCAAAAACTATTTAAACAGTTTTCGAAAATCATTGAAAGATAAATTTTTGAAAACTATTTAAACGGTTTTCGAAAACCATGGAAGGATATTTTAAATTTTAACATATTTTTAAAATTTTGTTTTTAATTTAAAATTAATAAATAATTTATTTATTTTCATATTTTATTATATTTTTTAATATATTTTTTAAAAATTAATTATTAAACATATTTTTTATTATAATATTTAATTATAATTTTTTTTTTAATTTAAAAAACTTTTGAAATTACTTTTATTACTTAACAAATTTAATATATTTTATTATTTTTATAATTATTATTTTAATATAATTACTTATTTTAATATTTTTAATATTGTATGGTAGTATGTCTCATACGACCGGTTACACCGAACGGTTAAGCTTACCAGTTAAATGGGCCGAATTATCAAACTGATCCAGCTTTATTGGACTCAAGGCCCATCATGTCACAAACGAGAATAAATGAACAACATCATATAATATCATATATCTTGTATCAAATAATATCCCAACAGAGATATATCAGGTGAGTTTGTTTATATTTTATTCTGTTCTATTGATTTTATATCGATCCAAAGCCTATAAATAAAGAGCAAAAGGCTCCAAACAAGGTACGCTCACATTCTCTCACACTCATACTTTTACACCTAACTAAGTTATACCCTCTCTTCGTTCTAAGCATCAACTTGCTGAGGATCGAGGGTCTTCCTACACCGACGTCTAATTTGATCGTCGGAATGCCTTTACAGGTACCCCCCTCCCAGGCGAAGGTTGGAACTTGACGGACGGTCTAAAGAACGGACGACAAAGATATTTGAAGATCTCGCATAAGAAAGAAGCAGAACCGCGTCATCGAGGTTAGTGCTTTCGGTCCCAGAAATTCCTACCGAAACATTTTGGCACCCACCGTGGGGCCGAAAGCGAAGACTCCCTATGGTGACCACCAGAAGCATGGACAGTACCGATCATACAGAACTCATAAGACGGCTCCAGGCTCAACTGGAAGAACAGACCCAGATGATTCGTCAACAACAGGAGGCACACCAGAAACTTGTTGAAGAGATGGCCCGACTTAAAGAAAGACGACCGGAGATGACAGAGGACAACAGCCGCACTGGTGATCACAATGATGGTCACAACAGCGGCCAGAATGATGGTCGCCGTGATGACAACGGTCGCCCTCCGCGATCGCCCGAATTGCTACCTTTCACTGAAGAGATTATGCAGGCTACAATGCCCGATCGGCCTCCCCCTCAAATTGAAAAATTTGACGGGACGACGGACCCCGAACACCATCTCCGAAATTTCGTCGATTCCATGGCTTTTTATTCCAACAGCAATCCATTCAAATGCAGGACTTTCTCCCTGTCTCTCAAAGACGAAGCCTTAGAATGGTACTATACTCTTCCTCCAAATTCTGTTGACAGCTTTTATACTGTCACCACTCTATTCAAAAGACAATTTTCGGCCAACCGGAGGGAGAGGATGTCCGCTGCCGAACTCGTCAATCTCAAACAAGGGAGAGACGAACCGCTAAGGACATTCATGCGCAGATATTCTGAAGCAGCCAGAAGAGTAAAAGGTGTCACCCATGAGTTCATCATCAACAACATCCCCAACTGCCTCAAACTGGGGTTTGTCTCGGAAAGTCTATATGCTGAATTACCGAAAACCATGGAGGAATTATAGGAAAAAATGACTAAATTTATCAAAATGGAAGATCAACGGCATTATCGCAAGAAAATTGAAGCTCCCACAACAGAAACTAAACGCGATGATCAGCGATCGCACGACAAGGGCCGTAATCCAAGGCCCCCCCGGAGAGGGCTTCTAGTTTCGCTCGGTCCTCGCTACGACCACTATGCATACCTCACTGCTCCGAGGGAAAAAGTGTTCGACAAAGCCCTCCAAACCAACCTGATCACCGTTCACAGACGACGCATGCCCAGAAATGCGGACAGGTCTAAAACATGTCGGTTTCATGATAACCGAGGACACTCCACAGAAGGGTGTCAGGGCCTTAAAGATGAAATCGAAAGGTTAATCTGTGCTGGATATCTGCGGGAATTTGTTAAAACAAAGACAGGCCAACGAGGGCGTTCCCCCAAAAAGATCAGAAGAAGCCCCGAGCCTTCGCGCTGAAGGCCCGAACGCCTCCGAGAGCGTTCGAGAAGCAGATCTAGAAAGCGAGATACGACCCCGAAGGGTCGCATTGACACCATCTCAGGAGGCTTTGCGGGGGGCGGAGCCTCATCCTCAGCCCGCAAGAGACACTTGCGAAACTTGCATAGCGTCCACACGATAACCCGAAATCCTTTATCAATGCCGGACATCACCTTTACCGACAAAGATTTTCACGCCCCAGACCCGGAACAGGATGATCCTATGGTCGTTACAGCCCGAATAGCGCAGTACGACGTAAGCAAAGTCCTGATTGACCAAGGAAGTTCAGTCAACATTTTATACTGGACAACATTCCAGAAGATGGCACTGACAGAAGATGCTATAACACCCTTTCACGAATAGATTGTTGGTTTCGCAGGGGAACGTGTTGACACCCGAGGATACCTCGACCTGAGGACTCGCCTGGGCACCGGTGACAAATCCAGAGAAATTCGCGTGCGCTTCCTACTGGTCGAAGCCAATACTTCATATAATGCTCTTCTTGGGCGTCTCTGCCTAAACGCTTTCGGAGCGATCATATCGACTCCGCATTTGGCGATGAAGTTCCCGTCCGAAAGCGGCGAAATATGCACCGTTCGAGCATATCAGAAAACCGCTCGACAATGTTACACTGCTTCCTTAAAAGCCACGACTTACAGAAGGGGGAGAAGGCCTGAAGCTATCCTGGTCGACCTAGACCCGAGGACCAACACAGATGATCGGATTCAACCCTAGGGAGAGATTAAACCGTTTGTCCTGGGGAAGAATGCTGAGCAAACTACTAACATAGGAGCTGATCTCACTCCCGTCGACGAGAACAACCTAACCGCACTACTACGGTCCAATAACCACCTCTTTGCATGGAGCGCCTCAGATATGCCCGGCATCCATTCCAGCGTTATCACACACAAGTTATCCATATTCTGAGAGGCTCGACCAATAGCGCAGGAGAAGAGAAGGCTTGGCACCGAGAAAAGGGTGGCCGTACAGAAGGAAGTTGACAAACTGATCACGACCGGATTCATCCGGGAGATAACATACACCACTTGGTTGGCAAATGTGGTCATGGTGAAAAAGTCGAACAGTCAGTGGTGAATGTGTGTAGATTTCACTGATCTCAGCAAAGCTTGTCCCAAGGACAACTACCCCCTTCCCAGCATTGACCGCCTTATGGACGGCGCCTCCGGACACACGGTCCTAAGTTTCCTAGATGCATACTCCGGGTATAACCAGATTCGGATGTATGCTCCAGACCGAGACAACACGGCTTTTATCACTGAACAAGCCAATTACTGCTACGAGGTAATGCCCTATAGCCTAAAAAATGCAGGTGCAACCTACCAACGACTCATGGATAAAATCTTCCACAATCAAATCAGGTGTTGCATGGAGGTTTACGTGGATGATATGGTGGTACGGAGCTGTTCCCATCAACAACACTTAAAAGATCTGGCAGAGGTCTTCCATCAACTCAAGCAGTACGGTTTACGCCTCAATCCGTCCAAATGCACGTTCGGAGTGTCAGCGGGTAAACTCCTGGGTTTTAGGCTAACAAACCGAGGAATTGAAGCCAACCCAGACAAATGTCGCGCAATCCTGGAGATGAGAAGTCCAACCAAGTTGAAAGAGGTTCAATGCTTAGTCCGACGC
Source organism: Vigna radiata var. radiata (assembly GCF_000741045.1). Taxonomy (NCBI): domain Eukaryota; kingdom Viridiplantae; phylum Streptophyta; class Magnoliopsida; order Fabales; family Fabaceae; genus Vigna; species Vigna radiata. The sequence goes on from NC_028358.1 coordinate 8,320,564, forward strand.
CTCACCGCTCTATCACGGTTTATACCGAAGCTCTCCGACCACATCAAGCCGATACTCAAGAACATGAAGAAAAATGTCCCTCGACATTGGGACGATCACTGTGAGGTGACCTTCTCCGCCGTAAAAAGCATATTGACCAATCCGCCCATCATGAGCCGTCCGACAGAAGGGTTTGACTTACAACTGTATATGTCCGCATCCGGCCATTCGGTAAGTGACGCCCTTATACAAGAGGCACCAATGTTTAAACTCATTTATTTTGTTAGAAAAACCTTGCAGGGGGCCGAAGAACGATAATCCCAGGTGGAGAAAGTAGCATTAGCCCTACTAACAGCGGCCAGACGACTTCGTCCATACTTTCAAAGCCACCAAGTTATTATCTGAACCAACCATCCGGTCGCTAGGATCCTTAGGAAACCGGACCTAGCAGGAAGGATGGTTTCCTGGTCCATCGAATTATCCGAATTCGGCTTGCATTTTGAGCCACAGGGCTCCATCAAGGGCCAGCACTTAGCAGATTTCGCAGCAGAACTACACCCGACGTCAGAACCGTTCGTGTGGAATTTGAACGTAGACGGATCCTCAGACAAAAGAGGATAAGGAGCCGGTATAGTACTGGAAGGACCGAACGGTCTTCTTGTCGAGCAAGCTATATCCTTCACATTCCAGCTCAGTAACAATCAAGCAGAATATGAAGCCCTCATCTGCGGACTACTCTTGGCCACCGAGCTGGACATTCAACACTTAGAATGCCGAATGGATTCTCAACTAGTTGTGGGACATATTAACGGAACCTTCCAGGTCAAAGACAATCATCTATTATGTTACTATCACAAAGTCAGCGACCTCATTAAAGCGTTCGGCACTTTCAAAATCATCCATGTACCCAGGGCACAAAATTCCCAAGCGGATTTACTTTCCAAACTAACACATGCCCGTGGAAACTCCCAACTCACTTCGGTAATCAAAACCACGCTAGAACAGCCTCTTTTAGAGACTTGCTCCACCAGCGTCATTCCTTCCAAAGCTGACTAGCGGCAAGATATAATACAGCTGATGATTCAGCAAGAACAGGGCACACGGGTAAGTGCGGCCGATTCTAAACGAATCGCTCGCTTTACATTTATAGGAGATGATCTCTACCGACGTGGGTACACTACTCCTCTGTTGAAGTGTTTGTCTAGCGAAGAAGCCAAGTACGTCATGCAGGAACTACATCATGGAATTTGTGGCTCTCATTCGGGTAAAAGAACGCTTAGAACCAAGATATTACGAGCGGGTTTCTACTGGCCCACAATTGAGCAAGATTGTAAGGAGTTTGTCCAAAAATGCATTTCCTGCCAGTCCCACAGACATGACACTCGGATTCCTCCGTCCGAACTGATGGGTATCATATCTCCATGGCCCTTTGCTCAATGGGTGATAGACATAGCCGGACCCCTGCCGCTCGCAAAAGGACCGTGCAAATATCTCCTGGTGGCAATCGACTACTTTACCAAGTGGATCGAAGCAGAAGCCCTCGCAACAATCAGCGCCCGAAAAGTACAAAGCTTTATCTGGCACTTGATATGCCGATTCGGCATACCACAGAAAATCATCACTGATAACGGTCGACAATTCATCGACCGTACGCTGGAAGACTTTCTCAAAGGACTTGGCATCAAACATGTTACAAGCTTAGTAGAACAACCCCAAACCAACGGACAGGCCAAAGCTGCGAACAAAGCCATAATCTCCGAGTTAAAGAAACGCCTAGGGCAAGCTAAAGGCTTGTGGGTCGAAGAACTGCCTGAAGTACTTTGGGCTTACCAATGCACACCGCACGGATCCACAGGTGAGACCCCATTTAATCTCACATATGGCACTGATGCCATGTTACCAGTTGAAGTAGGGGAACCATCCCTTCGACAACACATACAAAATATGACCCTCAATGACGTACAACTGAGAATGAACCTTGATACTCTACCCGAAAGGCGTGAGATTGCCCTAATCAAGAATGAAGCTCATAATCGACTGATAACCAAGCGTTACAACATCAAAGTTAAGCCCTGTAATTTCACCGAAGGCGACCTTGTTTGGCGCAAGTGAGGTGACGCACGAAAAAATAAAGCACATGGTAAGCTGGCTGACAACTGGGAAGGACCTTTCCGAATCAGCGAAGATTTGAAGAACGGAGCATATCGACTGGAATACCTGGACGAAAAAGTTGTTCCTAACACTTGGAACGTCACCCGTCTCAAATTCTATTATAGTTAAAGTTTTGTTATATTTTCATTCATTGTCCTTCCAGGAACAATCTTCTCTTTCAGAATTATTTCAATACAGTATTCTAGCTCCATATCTTGTATACTATTTGTCAAACACACAACACACTAGACCGACCGTGTTTAGTCGCCTCAAGACCGACCGCGTCTTGACATCTCATGGACCATAACGTCCACCAATACACTGGACCGACCGTGTCTAGTCACCTCAAGATCGAC
>NC_028358.1:8323769-8339651 GCF_000741045.1 Vigna radiata var. radiata
CGACCGCGTCTTGACAACTTATGGACCATAACGTCCATCAACACACTAGACCGGCCGTGTCTAGTCACCTCAAGACCGACCGCGTCTTGACAACTCATGGACCATAACGTCCATCAAAACACTAGGCCGACCGTGTCTAAACACTTCAGAATCACAAATGACTAAGTCTTGACGACTCACCAAACTGCAAATATACGCATATACGAGATATTCACAACTTAATCAACCAGAAGAGTGCACAGAATTCACCTTAAAGATAAAGCGTCTATACCAAGCAAATATCAAAGAGTACATCAGCCATTACAAAACGCAATGTTCAACGAGCCGGATCAACTCCAGCTTCTTGCCTTGCCGCTTCCACAACCGGATCACCTGCGGCAGTATTAGTGCCTTCCGGAATGTCATCAATGGACATCAGGCGACCTTCATATATATCCTGCTCGATGTCGAACCCCAGGCCTTCAAGAGCAATTTTGGCTAGATGGCTCATTTGCCTTAACGCCTTCTTGAAGTCCTTCGTATGTTCCTGGCCAATGGCCTCCAGCATCTCGGCCTCAGTCTTTTTCCATTCTATTTTCTCCCGCCTCAGCTCGGCATTCACCTTCTGTAATTCTTCCCGTTCCTTCTGAATGTTATCTAAATTGACAATGGTCTTCTTGGCCTCCTCCATGTCTTTCAGCAAACCATCACGCTCTGTCTTCAACTCCAAGCTGATCCTACGCAGCTCCTCAACATGCGCTTTTACTTCCCCAATGACCTTGGCAGCTTCGTCGGCCTTTTCTTCACACCCAGCATGGACAACATGAATATCCTCCAGTTCTTTTCTCAGGCGGTTCACTTCACTTTGAACCTCCCCTCTATTGGATGCATAAACCATTTTGAAGGCCGCTGCCCCAGCCCGAAGTAGAACATCAAGTAGAAATTCAGACATCTGTTGCTCAGACATGGAAGCCATTACTTTCTCTTCAGCCGCATCAAAGTGAAATTTGATCTTATGTCTAAGATCAAAGCCAGGATCCCATATCCCTTGTGGCAACGAGCGTTGTTCAGAAGGTTCACCGCTCACAGTCACGGTTCTTTCTTTCCCAGGTGGAGATTCCCCCGTCTCGGTCCCGGTCTTCTCTTTACCTGACACGCTAGTTGCCCCTTCCACCCGCACGACTTTTCTCTTCCGCGTTAAAACTTCTTCAGGAGAAGGCAGAGTATCATCCACGTGCACGACTGTTGCAGGGATCGACGTCGCCTGGCCGGTTGATGATCCAACTCCTTTTCGGGCAGCGCGTGATTGTTTGAACCAATCTCTTTTAGGCGCCATCACCTCTGTAAAATTGCACAACCAATTAGCACATACATTCAACCTCACAAGAAATGATATTCAGCAATGAAACCTACCAGAAACCCTCGACTTAAGGTCGTTGAACTTCAAGCAATTCACCATCTTCCTCGAGGAAAATGGACAAGATAACTTGATCAAAACATCCAAGTCCCTCTTCTCGACGTTAGTCATGTCCTCTTGAGGCCAAGAGGTTAAGGTTTGAGGGTTCTTGGTCCAATACAATGGGAATTTGGAACTACCATCACCGTTCAGAAAAAACGGCCTACCCCTCTTTTTAATTGACACTTTGAAAAATTGGTTTTTAAAGTCTTTATATGACTCGGCGAACAAGTGGAAAATGGCGTCCTTCGCCTTGGAGCTAAGGGACACCCACCCTTTTTTGACATTCGGCCGGCTTTTGAAGAAATATAAGAAGATTTTGGTCGTTGGATCAATACCCAGGGCCTGACACAAAACACCGAACGCTTGGATATATCCCCAATTGTTTGGGTGTAATTGGGAAGGGGCTACGTTTAAATACTGCAGAACTTCCATTTGGAATCTGGTGAAAGGAAGCCTAATGTACATATCATAGAACAGGCATAAGTAAAAATAAAAACAATTCTCTCCGGCAACCTCCTCTCCGTGGAAAACTCGCTCCTCTTTCCTACAAGCCACCAATTTTAAGGTCGCCTTGTATCCTAGGGTTCGGAGAACGCAATTGTCTTCTACCCATCCTGACAGTATATCTTTATTTATAAAAATGGTGTATTGGTCACCCACCTTGCGAGAAGCCCACGAATAATCCAGAGAACAAGATGAACACTCTTGCCCAGAATCCTCGACTTCAACCCCACCGCTAACACAAACCCTATCGCCACTCAACAGAGACTCCACTGATCCTACGACTCTTGGTCGAACGATCGACGAGTCACTACGTTCCCTATTGTCACTATCAGATATAGAATGGATAGGGGTGAAAGAAGCCATTGTTACCTGGAAATGCGAGAATGACACAGTTGGGAACACTTGGGCAATGCGAGAACTTCTCAAGACAAACGATGGAAATGACGCAGAAATGACGGTTCATTTCGAAATCATTAAACTTCTTAAAGGCGTGGAGGTTACGAAACTGCCACACTATCCACACCGTTGGATGCTCAGGATATAACGGTTCTCATTTAACGACTCTGCCACTACCATAAAGCGGGAAAATCCACCTACATTTTCGAAAGTCAAACGACGACATAATTGTGTCGTTTCATTGTCACTCACAGAACTAACCAGGTCTGTTTGACTCATAAACTCATAGAAGTCCTTCGGTCAACAAAGGTCCCACGTCCCTTCTTACCCTCAGACTTGGGGGGATGATGTACGGTAGTATGTCTCATACGACCAGTTACACCGAACGGTTAAGCTTACCAGTTAAATGGGCCGATTTATCAAACTGATCCAGCTTTATTGGGCTCAAGGCCCATCATGTTACACACGAGAATAAATGAACAACATCATATAATATCATATATCTCGTATCAAATAATATCCCAACAGAGATATATCAGGTGAGTTTGTTTATATTTCATTCTGTTTATATTTTATTTTGTTCTATTGATTTTATATCGATCCAAAGCTATAAATAAAGAGCAAAAGGCTCCAAACAAGGTACGCTCACATTCTCTCACACTCATACTTTTACACCTAACTGAGTTATACCCTCTCTACGCTGAGGATCGAGGGTCTTCCTACACCGACGTCTAACTTGATCGTCGGAGTGCCTTTACAGGTACTCCCTCCCAGGCGAAGGTTGGAACTTGACGGAGGGTCTAAAGAACGGACAACAAAGATATTTGAAGATCTCGCATCAGAAAGAAGTAGAACCATGTCATCGAGGTTAGTGCTTTCGGTCCCAGAAATTCCTACCGAAACAAATATAATATTTTTTAATTTAAAAAATTTCTTAAACTAATTTTATTATAAAATTTAGAAAATATTTAATTTATTTTAATATAATTTGATATGTTATTGTTTTAATAATTATCATCAAAATTATAATAGTAATAATAAAAATAAAAATAAAATTAAATATAATAATAATAATGTAAAATTTGATTTAATATAGTATTACATATTAAATAATATTACAATAAATTAATAACTTATTAGTTTTAAATTAAAAGCAAAATTTTTAAAATACGTTAAAAGTTAATATATCCTCTAACGGTTTTCGAAAGCCGTTTAAATAGTTTTTGAAAACCTTTTAACTTTTCACCCGTTTTTAAAACCGGTTAAAATTTTATATAGTTTTTTGAAACCGTTGAGTATATTTTTGAAGAAATCTCCAAAAAAGAAAATCAGGATTTGGTTTCCACAAAATCGAATTCTAACATATTTTTTTGTGAAACATTTTTAAATAAGAAATCAGAATTGGTTTCCCATAAACCGAATTTTGAACATTTACAAAACCGTGTTATCCATTGAAATATTAACTACAATATGTTATTTCTGTAAATTAAAAATAAAACTACGTTATATAAGAAAAAAAAATCTATAAAAAGGGTCATGGTCCCATATATGAAGACATGTATTATTCATGTTTTTTTCTCTTTATCTTCATCAAAAGAGAAAATATAAAAGGAACTAAAAGTGCTCTACATATGATAGATTAGAGACCAATTCCGTTTACTTATTAATTATTTAATTATTTCCAATGTTTAATCTTTCAAGCTTTCGTTTTCTGTTCTAAAGGAAATTGGAAACTACTCTATTTTAAAAGGGTTTATTTATTATTATTATTATTATTTCTATTATTATTAATTGGTGTTAATCATAAATCTGAAGCTAAAACTCTCATATGGTCCTTATATTGTACATGAATCTCGTGACTTTTTTTATTTCTTTTAAATTTTTTTTAAACTTCTTAATTTTTTCTAGAAATAAAAAAAAAAACATTGCCATAGATCAAATTAGGAGCGACAGAGACAATGTGACATGGCAATGACAATGACACGTGTTATGTGAAAAATCTCAATTTAGTCATTTTATTTGTATTTTATCTCATTTTAGTCCTAATGTTCTTTTAAATTGGAGTAATTTCGTCTCTCTTCAAAATAAAACCAAATTTAAATTTTATATTTATGTATGATGATATAAAAATTTAAAATAAATATATTTAAAATTTAAAAACAAAATTTAAATAAAATTCATTGTAAAATATTAATTTAAATAAACTTAATATTATTAAAAATATTTTTAAGAATATTAAATATATTTAAATCTATATTTCACATTCAAATTTATTTAAATCTAATAAATGTTATAATTATTATAATGATAGTTTTAATAAAATTTATATTTTTATTAACATTTTTAATAAGATTAATTTATTTAAATTAATATTTTACATTGAATTTTGTTTAAAATTTGTTTTTAAATTTTAAATATATTTGTTTTAATTTTGTATAAAAATATTTTAAAATTTTATATTTGAATTTATAATATTGTTATTTTTAAACCAATTCTAACATAACATTTGTATAGAAATTATTAATATATATAAATATTTTAAAAAAATAAATAAAGTTCAATGTAAAATATAAAAATTTAATATTGTAAAAATTATTTAATAAAAATATCAACTTTAACGAAGATATCATTATATATCAATATAAAAGTTAAATTTGGTTTTAATATGGGGAGGGATGAAATTGCTCTAATTTAGAGAAACATTAGGACTAAAATGAGACCAAATACAAATAAAAGAACTAAATTGATATTTTTCACATGACACATGTCACTGTTACTACCACGTCACACTGTCAATGTCAAGTGGCAGGATCTTCATTTGACACATGACAAAGTATAAAAAAATTAAAAAATTAAAAAGAATTTAAAAATATATATAAAAAAAACACAGATTGACACGTGACATTGAGTTAACGTTAATTCTATATTAATGAAAATGGTCAAATTATTAGAGTTAATTCAGTAGTCTCATCTAGATTGTTATCTTTACGTTACTTACTTTGTAAAACTGTCATATTAACAGTTAATTCATTTTTTCTATCTGCTTTGCTTTACCACTGTTGTATAAATATACACACTTATATGTCTTTCAATACAAGTTGCATATTCAGAATATAGCTTCATTCTTTCACTCTCTCCCTCTGATCTCTACACTCCAATAGTGGTATCATAGAGCATAGGTTGCGAAATTGGGAACGGAGGATTGTCTTGGGACGATGCGACTAACCAAGAAATTGTTCGTGTTAGACGTTCTTGAATTTGAATAGCTAGCGATGATGGCTGATCTTTCAACGTTGCAGTACCCGATACTCACAGACAAGAACTGAAGTCGTTGGAGTACACAATGCGGGTGGTATTCCGTGTGCAGAAGGTTAGCAATGTGATTGAAGGAGAATCAATGATTGACTCTTCAGGCAAGGAGAAGTAGAAAAAAGAATTCAAAGAAAAAGACGATAAAGCGTTACTGATAATACATCAATGTGTCGACGATACACACTTTGAAAAAAATCCAAAATGCAACTTCAGCCAAGGAAGCATGGAACATCCTTGTTCGTTGTCACTCTGGAGGAGAAAAAGTCAAGAAAGTTAGGTTACAAACCTTGAGGAAACAGTACGAGCACTTGGAGATGGAAGACAGTGATAAGGTGAGCGAGTTTTAGCCGTGTGTTAACTGTTGCAAACCAGATGAAAGCTTGCGGGGATAAGATTTCATATGTAATGATAATGGAAAAGATCTTGAGATCAATGCCTGCTGCATTTGATCATATCGTTGTAACCATTGAAGAAACCAGATACATGGAGAAACTTAAGATTGAAGAGCTACAAAGCGCATTTGAAGCGTATGAGATGCGACAAAATGGAAGAAAGAAACATGATGATCAAGCCTTAAGAACCCAACATGTTTCTGGTGAGGGAAAGAAAAAGTCGAATAAGTGGAAAAGTAAGGATTTCGGTCAGAAGAAGAAATGGAAGAAAGAAACATATGAACAAGAAGAAAAGAGTGATACCTCTAACAAGAAGGGTGTCACAAAGAAACAATATACGAAAAAGGAGAAGAAAAACATGGAATGTTTCGTGTGTCACAAGAAAGGTCATCTTTCTTATGAATGTTGGTTCAACAAGGATGCTTAGAACAAGAACGGGAAGAATAAAGAGGCTCATCTTGTTGAAGAAGAATCAGATTATGAACCCTTACTTCTGATGGTTGCGACCAATACTAAGAACGCTGAGACGACAAAGAATATATGGTATGTGGATTCTGGTTGTTCAAACCATATGACATACAACAAAGAATGGATGATGAACCTGGATGAATCCAAGAAAAGTAAAGTAAGAGTGGCTGACAACAACACGCTGAGAGTCAAAGGGATTGGAAGCGTAAAAATCAAAAGAAAGAACGGGCTGCATGCAACGCTTGAAAATGTTCTTCTTGTACCAGAGATGAAGTGCAACCTCTTGAGCGTAGGATAACTGATAGAGAAGGGTTACATTGTCATCATGGGAGGCAATGCACAGATGAAGGTATATGACAAAGGTAAAAATTTGATTCTTAAATGTGTAAGATCAGGAAATCGAACTTTTCAGGTTCGTTTGGATGTAGTTGAGACGTTGCAGTGCTTATCTTCTGTAAAAGAAGATGAAACCTGGAAATGGCATCTTAGGTTCGGACACCTAAATTTCAAAGATCTGTAGCAGTTGAGCAGCAAAGAAATGGTATCTGAGTTACCAAGTGTTACTCAAGCACGTAAGGAATGTGAATCTTGCATAGTTGGGAAACAAGCTAGGAGACCGTTCAAGAAACAACTCGAGTCAAGATCAAAGGAACGACTAGAAGTGTTGCACTTAGACGTGTGTGGGCCAATTGAACCTCCAACACTAGCTGTGAACAGATATTTTGTAACGTTTGTTGATGAATTCAGCCGTATGGTATGAGTGTTTTTCATGAGACAGAAGAACGAGGTGTTGGAAATATTCAAACAATTCAAGAAGAATGCAGAGAGAGAAATTGAAAGACGGATTAAGCTACTCAGAACGGATGGTGGGGGAGAATATACTTCACAAGAATTTGAAGCCTTCTGCCAAGATAATGGAATAATTCATGAAGTGATAGCTGCCTATACACCAGAGCACAATGGATTAGTTGAGAGGCGCAACAGAACCATCATGAACATGGCCAGGTGCATGCTCAAGGAGAAGAGTGTGGTTCGTGAATTGTGGGGAGAAGCATTGGCGACAGCTGTTCACATATTAAACAGGTGTCCAACCAAGCGCCTTCCAAACCGTGTACCGTATGCAGCCTGGACAGGTAAGAAAAATTCTATGAAACACTTTAAAATCATTGGTTCATTAGCATTTTGTCATGTAGCAGATCAGGAAAGAGTGAAACTGGACGATAAGGGTGAGGCCATGGTGTTTGTGGGATATCATTCCATAGGATCTTATAGGCTGTTCGACCCAATCAGAAAGAAAATCACAATTAGCATAGATGTAGTCATACTTGAAGATGAAAGCTGGAACTAGAAATACAACCAAACCAGCATGAAGAAGTCAACCACTTCGATGCGTATACCATTGTCAGACGAAGAAGATAGAAATGTGGAGATAGATGAATCTATTCAGAAAGTAGACAACACAAGAATCACAGGGTCAATAAACAATGAAACCGGACCAAGAAGACCTGTGGTACGACCCTCAAGACTCACTGATTATGAAGTGTACTCAGACGTTGGAGTTGATGAAGAGGGAGATATAATACATCTAGCTTTGATTATAGGGAGTGAGCCCATGGATGTCAACGAAGCTCTATCACAACCAGTTCGGAGAGCTGCAATGACTGAAGAACTAAGATCTATCGAGCAAAACAAGACTCGAAAGTTGATGGATTTACCACATGACAAGCAGAGTATAGATGTGAAGTGGATTTTCAAGACAAAAGTAAACCCAGATGGTTCTGTTGAAGCATAAAGCAAGGCTCGTGGCCAAGGGTTTTCTTCATAAAGAGGGTGTAGACTTCATTGAAGTGTTTGCTTTTGTTGCAAGGTTAGAAACAATTCGTATAGTTGTTGCTATAACATGTTTTAACGAATGGAATCTATTTGCTCTTGATGTGAAATCTGCTTTTTTGCATGGCTTTCTTGAAGAAGAGGTGTACATCAAGCAACCTCCGGGGTTCATCAAGAAAGGAAGAGAGCATCAAGTTTATAAACTTGATAAAGCACTCTACAGACAAGCCCCTCGTGCCTGGAATAAGAGGATCAATGCATTCTTTGACAGCAAAGGTTTCGAAAGATGTTCAGTGGAACACAATGTGTATGTGAAGACAAACAAAGATAACAATGTCCTGATCGTGTGTCTCTATGTTGATGATTTGTTGTTGACTGGTTCAAGTTTGAAAGAGATGGAAGAATTTAAACAGCTAATGCAGACAGAGTTTGACATGACGTATATGGGAAAGCTTAGGTATTTCTTGGGGATGGAATTCTCTAAGACTTCTGCAGGGCTGCTGATGCACCAGAGAAAGTATGTAAAAGACATACTAAGTAGATTCATGATGAACAAATGCAATGAAGCAGAAACCCCACTCGAGGTTGGCAAAAAGTTGTGGGTCAATGCAGGGGAAGAAGGTGTAGATGGAACTAGGTATAAGCAAGGATCGTTGAGATTCCTATGTTGGATTATTGAGTCGGTTCATGAGTGATCCTAAGAAAAGCCACATGACTGCTGTAAAATGAATGCTCAGATATATCAAAGGAACTAAAGACTTTGGCATCCTATTTCAGCAAGGACAAAAGCGTGGAGATCTGAAACTGGTTGGCTATACAGATGCAGATTTTGGTGGTGATGAAGAGGAAGAGTACATCCGGAAGCATATTCTTCATTCACGATGCTCCTGTCTCATGGAGTTCCAAAAAGCATAACGTTATAGCATTACCAAGCTACGAGTCAGAATATGTAGCAGGATGTCTTGCTGTGTGTCAAAGCGTGTGACTGAGTGAGATTCTGAGACATTTGAAGGTAGATACTGTGAGATGTGTTGAGCTGAACATGGACAACACATCAACTATCAACCTTGCCAAGAATCCTATCAGCCATGGTCGTAGCAAACACATTGACATCAAGTACCATTTCTTACGCGACATGGTAAACAAAGGAAAGATTGATCTGAAACACTGTAGAACTGAGCTCCAACTTGCAGACATTTTTACAAAGTCTCTCAATCGGGAAAGGTTCAAGTTTCTCAGATCAAGCATTGGAGTGCAGTATCTGAAGACTCCGAATTAAGGGGGTATATTGGAGTTAATTCAGTAGTCTCATCTAACTTGTAATCTTTACGTTAGTTACTTTGTAAAACTGTCATATTAACCGTTAATTCAGTTTTTGTATCTGTTTTTCTTTACCACTGTTGTATAAATATACACACTTATATGTCTTTCAATACCAGTTGCCTATTCAGAATATAGCTTCATTCTTTCACTCTCTTCCTATGATCTCTACACTCCAATACAAATTACATCAAATTTTCAAAAATAATAACCTAATTGAGACAACTTAAAACGAGATGACCGAATTGAGATTCATATACAAATATAAGAATCATATAAGGGTTTTAACCTAAATCTAATGTGTGAAAGTTGTGTAATGAAATTTAACATGTTATTAGACATTTTGGTACTATTTATATTTATAGTGAGCTTACCTTGTATCTATCAAGATGATTTAATTGTTTATAAAAATTCTTTTGCACATAAACTTACCCTTTTATTAATTTTAATATTTTTTTGTGTTTTTGTTTGTTTTATTTTTTTTGCGATTATAGGATATGAGCATATGATGAGTAGATACGAAAGTTTTCTGTTTTATCAATTTTACAACCACTTATTTATAAGTTGTTAAAGATGGGATGTTACACTAACTTATTTTCAAAAACATAAATATCTTAACTAAATTGAATATTTATATTTTTGTAAGGAATGAAAAAGAGTATTAATAACAAAGTTGTGATTTAAAAATAATATATTGTAGTTTTATAATAAAATAAGGAGGTTACTAAAGAAAGAAAAATAAGATCAAAATAAAAACCATTTATAGTATAGATATGAATATTACTTCCTCTACTCTTTTAAACTGTTGAAGTGTTTGTCATTCTAAAACGAAATTTTTGAAACATAATATTTAATTATTGAGGTGACATGCACATAGGCCTTAGAAGAAGGCACACAAAGTTTGTAACTAGTATCATCATTCTCAAGGACTAAGCATAACCCTTTCATACAACATTGTAATTGACAACATCCAGAATTAGGATATTCATTCATTGTATTGCAGTACCACACTTCTACGCTTCACAATACCCATTCTGCTCTTTCTCTTTCTTGGTAACCTTCCCATCAAAACCCATCTTCTCATTCACACTCACGTTTTTCTTATTCTAACTTTTTAATGCTTTTTTGGCTTTTGGGGGTTACATTGCATGCTTTCAATTTAATTTTCGAATTTTTACTGATTTTCTGCGTCTGACTCTATCTGGGTTTTCTTTGTTTCTTATTTTTTGTTTTTGGGTTGGCGACTTTTATTTTATTTTTTTCTTTTGTCGGGTGGTTTTTTGAAGAGTGTTTGGGTTAACTGTTTTGTGGATGATCCCAGGTTGATAGATTGGTGTAAAGAGAGTCATGGGAAGACTATTCTTGATCAATCTGGAAGGAAAGTTCTATTCCTGCAAACACTGCCAAACACATTTTGCTCTTGATGATGACATTATCTCCAAGGTTTTTAAATCTTTTCTTTCTATTTTTCCTTCCCTTGAACTTCAATTTGATTTCTTGGTGCCTGTGTACAATTTTTAAGTGACAATTATGGGTTTTTACTAAATAACTAGTTGATATATATATTTATGTAAGATTTTTGTAGTTTGTTCCTTACTGGATGATCATAATGAGAGGAATGTAGTGATTATCCCCCGAGAGGTTGAAAATGGAAGAACATAGTGTGTGGTAAACTCAGGTGGGGTGTGAAAAATATCAGATATCCACGCCAGTTAATATATTTTATCTTGTTGGGATTATAAAACAGTGGCATTTCAGAACAGTGTTTGTGTCAAACAATGCTAACACTAAGAATGGCGCTCCTAAACAGTATATTAGGAACACGCACAGCACAATTAAGAATTTCCTTTACAGAATTTTCAAATACTAAACATATTTATATATGGTTCCAATTTTGAGATACTTGTTGATGTTCTACTTTTAGCCATCTGCGGTACTAGTTCATCAGTGTTTCTTACAAATTTGAGGATGAAGTGTGTGAAAGAAATCTTCAAATAGGCTATATATCTTTAAAGACTTCTAAAATCGACCTTTTGATGGAATTTCCTAATTTAATTCTGCATTTATATTTGAATGATCCAGCTGCTAGTGTCAGGGAACATGGTAAAATCTTTTTGTCATTTGACATCCCTATCTGGACTTGTTTAAACTATGGATTTTGTATCTCAGTGTATTCAAAACTCATAGATCAGTAATTTATTTGCCAAGTATGTTTTGATTTGAATCTATTTAAGAATTGGTATGTGATGCCTTCACATGAAACTTCTAGAGCATTAAGATTATTATCTCCTTGATTCTGCTATACTTTTTGCAAAATCACTTTTATAAGTGAGAGAAGTATTGGGAAAGATTAGAATAGTTGCTGCTCCTGCTTCCCTTTGTTGCCAATGTGTATTTTCTTTTGTCCACTGCCGTGGTCCACTAGTAGTAGTAGTAATTGGTAAACTTGAAGGGAAAAGAGAATTACTTTAGGTTTTCTTACTTACTGCAAGATGATTTCATTGAAAAAGATCAAAGTCATGATATTTTTTTCACTCGGGATTTGATTTCTCTACCTGGTATTCTGCATGTTGCTTTGGGAGGTATTCACGTTTGCGCATATGTATTTGAATTGAATCCTTGATTTTACAGTGCATTTTGCAGACTAAATGTATGATTAAAATTTGGAACTTGTATACATTCTAACCCCCCTTTTTTTCTTAGTCTTTCCATTGCAGGCATGGAAAAGCTTATCTTTTTGATAAAGTGTAAGTGTTACTTGACCTCCTCACTGCCACATTAACATAAGCATTACTTGGTGTGGATGTAGAACCTTCATTCTTGTAGGATTGTTGTGCAATAATGTATATAGCCAATATACTTATGCATAATGGCTCTGGTATCATACCTCCTCTTCTACTGATAAAATTTCCTTTTCTATAAAAAATTTAAAGTCACTTTACTGTGGAATTGGCAATGTTTTTGATACAAACTTATCTTTCCAAATCTTGAATGCAGCAGTACCGCAATTGCACACCAGATGAAAATTGAAAAGTTAAGATCAGTGTTAGAAGTTGTTTGTCGTATATGAATGCTTCAAATAACATCTTGTTAATCTATGTTATGGCAGTGTGAATGTGACAATTGGAGAGAAAGAAGAACGGCTGATGATAACTGGATTGCACACTGTTGTTGACTTATTCTGTGTTGTATGTGGTTCCATTGTTGGATGGAAATATGTAAGAACTAGTTTCTAAAGCTCATGTTTTGCTATTTACCTTTTACTTATCAAAATTTTTTGCTCTTAATATGTTTTACTTTGTTTCATTCTAGGAGGCTGCTCATGAGAAGAGTCAGAAGTACAAAGAGGGAAAGTTCATCCTTGAAAGGTAAACAGTTAGTTAATCTATATTCAGGCACACTCTACAACTCTTACCGAAGAGCAGCATGAAAAACTCATGAGAAACAGCATTTAAACTGTGTTTTTTGAAAAAATGATTCCTTCTTTAGTTCACATTTTGATGGAAAGTGCTCTATTATTGAGTAGGTATAAGGTCTTGGGACCTGATGGAAGCCTCTATATGGCAGCTCAAGAAGCTCATGCTGCATTAAGTGATGCTGATGATATTTGAAAATTTTCTCATTCCATGTTTAAATTGTACATTCTTCCTCAGCTTAGAACTGCTATATTTGCAATGTACATCTCAGAGCTTGTGAAAGTTGTGTTCTATTTGATAGTTAGGCTAACATATCAATGGCTTCTAGCATATTTCTTGGAGGACACGTTTCATAAAAGAGTGATTTAGTTCTTTTAAAAATTTAAAGTTGGTAAAGTATATTTTCTGTATCAGAAATCATGTTTTCTAGAGATGGCTTTTGACCAAGTTTCTCAAAAGACTATTTTCATGAAAAACTTAAGAATCTAACTTTTTATACTTAGTACATAATTTTAAAAAACCAGAACCCAAATACAAATGATGTCACGGAGAGAAAGTAATATTTGGTTTTAATAATTGAATTTGTAAAGGATTCAACTGTTAAAACTCTTTTTATAAACTCTTTTTATATCATTTAGTTTACGTGTATTTGTCGTTAGTATTACATATTTTAGTTAAATAAAATGAAAGAAAAAGAATGATACAGTGAAGAACTGTTTTTTTTTTCCTCAACAAAAATTGATGAAACCACGTACTTTGTGAGTTAGATATAGATTTTTAATAAAATACATTTATTATTCTGACCTTTTCAACACTTTATTCCTTTGAAGCGATTGTACTGTTCACACAGTATCGCGAGCGAGGAATTAAATTTTTGACGTTGTTCGTTTGCGCTGATTTGCGTTGATTTGTGAAGATGGAAAAGCAACGATTTGCGAGATTTCACTGTTTAAAGCATCCCGTTATTTTGGTAAGATTTGCGATGATTTACACCGAAAAGTCATTTATGTTCCTGTATTATTTGTAAAATTCCAATACATTTTTCATTTGAGGTAAATCTTTTTCTTGACAGTGAGCAGTTGTGGAAATCTTCATCTCAGGTTTCTTTCAGATTTTGATGTGTTTGTTGCAGGTTGGGGTTAATGGACGAGGAAGAAGATGTTTGATGATGAGGAGGCAACTGGACGAAGATGACGAAAGCTTGAAGCAACGGTTGAAGAAGAGACGTTCATGGTCGTGTATTCGGATCCAGAGAAGATCGTATTCGGTTCCAGCTTTTTGAAGAAAATGCAAATGAGGCGTATTTGGTTACAGAGTTGGCGTATCCGGATCAAGCCAACGTTGTATTCGAATCTGCATGTGTTTATTCGGTTCTAATGGCGTCGCATCCGGTTCTGCAGTTACTGTGATAATGAGGATGGCGTGCTGGAGCGGCTGGAGGGGTCGACGGACGAGGCGATGCGGCTGGAGGTAACAGAGGAGTGGAGGTGTTTGGATGAAGTGAGGAGGGAGTTGAGGAAGTGGGTGAAAAGTGGGGAGGTGACAGAGGTGTCGGTGGTGGCTAGGGAGATGCTGAGGGAGGAGGAGAGGCACTTGCCGCTGCTGGATGAGAAGGAGATTGAGAGGAGGGTGTTGGAGAAGAAGAAGATGAAGTTGTTGAATGAAGAAGAAGATGAATTGTGTGTTAATGTGGCTCATAAGCAGAAGTTAAGGACATCCAATGAAGAAAACTTTTATTCATACTATTAGATGTAGACAACAAAATTTTTTCATTGGAAAAACTTGATTCAGATGTTATTATTGTTTCATGCAATCGTCAATACAATTTATAAACTCACATTTTTTACTGTTTATTCGATCTAGACAAAAACGACTAAGGACTGATAAGACTTTAACTACTATAATATATTAACTATCCTCCATGATTAATACATTAACTTTTATTCAATTTAAGTTTACCTAGTGAATGCATAAACTAGAACCATAACAGGATGAATCAAGGACTAATAGCATACGAATGATTTAAATGGAAAGAAATAATATGTAGAGTAGGAAGAAATTTAGAAAAAAGCCAGAGATAAGAATGTAGACTTTGGAGTTCTTATTGGAGTTCTTATTGGGTATAGCATGATTTGTGTTCCCTTTTTCTTCAGATGATATATGCTGATATACCATGGTTATTAAATCTTAATCTAATAATGGAGGAATGAATGATGTAGTTGTGCATTATTTATTCATAATGCTGCTTACTCATATATATGCAGACCATGTACCTTGTGTTGGTGGAAAAATCTGTTATTGGAGATGGACTTTCATCCTTGAAAATCAACTTTTATCACAACTTTTTATCTCTTCCATTTTATACTTCTCATTATAGTCATTGGCAAATTCCCAGATTCTTTATCTTAATATCCACAAAAGTTCAGAATCATTAATTTACTAGGCTTCTGAGCCTTTTGGTTATTGAAGATTATAACTCTTGAGAGTATTAGTTTTATTCTAGCTATCTTTACTAAAAAGAGATTCATCTTATAAACTAGAGCTAGGTATTACTTTCTCCATTAAGTAGATATTCTTATGTTACCATGTTTCTTCTTTGGTTTCATCTAGTATCTATCATGATGCATAATGCATTTGTATTATGGGGTTTAAGTAAGTTTGTATTTATCCATTAATTATCTTGATTGAGTAATGTGCACTTCCTCGTATTGATCAGTGTTAATGACTAACATAATTCATGTTAAACTAGAAAATGATTCCATAATTTTAGGATGAGGGAGTGCTGCAAAAGAGGATCTGGTAAAGC
>NC_028358.1:8340516-8407645 GCF_000741045.1 Vigna radiata var. radiata
AAAAATATTTATTTTACTTTATTATAATTTTTTTAATATTTTAAAAATTAATTTGACTTATTATTAACTAATTTCCTTTCTTTATTAACATTTATACATTTAAATATAACATTAAAAAATAACATTTTATATTACTAAAATAACTAGGGGCATTTTGGTAATCTTTCATTTCTACCAATTAAACAAATTTTTTAATTTTATCACATCAATCAAATCCTACACTAATTCTCACAAACTTTACCCTCAAATCCACTCTCAATTACCCACAAATCTACTCAAAAAAACAACAACAAAATTACCCTCAAATCCATTCAAATCCACTCAAATCATCTCCCTAAATCATTTCCCTCAAATCCATTAATAAGAACAAAGCCCAAAAGATGGGTTTTGTGGGTTAAACTTAAACTGGTTAAAAAGTTCTCTCTATTCATTCCTAATTTGAACTGAATCATTTCTTTTCACTCTTTTAAAATATAAATGGAATTACTTTCAAATTAAAAGAAATGATAGTTGTGGGAAAAAATATTGTGATGATTATTAAGTAATAATTGCTGTACCAATTGTTTCCAAGTTGAAACAAAAAGTTTATTGAAGTGATGGACCTGAATATGCTGTCAGGTTTGTAGAAAATGAGTTCTCATCATCTTTTTCAAAATACAAAAACAACATCGCATAGCTAATTCTTCCTTTCTTTTTTCTTTATATAATTTATTTCTATATTTCAAATACTAGAGTAATTTGATTTAGTGATTTCTAAATATTTACTTCTATAAATCATTGAGTATCAAAAGTATCTAGTTATGTAAATTAGTAGGTATGACTTTACTCTTTGCAAAGCAACAAAATTTTTATTATTCTTTGTAAATTTTGAAATTACTGTTTTTATTATTATAAAATAAGCTATATTCGGTTTTAATTACATTAGATTTCTTTAAACACATATTCAATCAATATTTTAAATTTCAAAGTTTTGCTTTTAGGAAATATTTGCCTAAGTAGGAGGTGGAAGTATATAAGTGCATTTGTGCCACTACTAAGTAAAAGAAAAGAAGAAAGCGTTTTTCCATATATGTAAGCTACAAAGTAAAAGTTGTATGAATCTAAAAATCTCAACCTTAATCACATGTCTGTTTCTACTTATGCTCTTTTTAATTTTCACATAGAGTTGTCCACACCTATGAGTTGGTCTTTTGGGAAATAAAATTCCCTTCTGCCCACACTTTTCTCATTGATGAAAGGACACTTCTAAAACCAACTAAATTAAAAAAAAAAACTGCATAGACTAGTTAAATATTATAATTTTCAAAATAAGTCTATATATAATTTAAATTTAATTTAATTTATATTGGATTAAATTTAGATTCAATCCACTTTATCAATTAGATAAAATTTAATGATACTCAATTAATATATTTTATTATTAGACTAATTAAACATAGCTTAACTCAATTTGTTCTGGATTCAAATCAACTTATGTCGACTTAAGTTTAGTTTATTCGGTTTGACTTAAGTTTGGGTTGTCTCACTTCAACGTTGGTCAGAATTAACTTGAGTTCACTTCGATAAACTCAGTTTAATTTAGGTTCTTGTTGGTTTCGATGACACGGTTAGACCTTGGGTCCAAGATGACTCGGCTATACCTTGGATCCTATGACTTCACTTAATCCTTCACCTTACTCGACTCATCTTGACATTTTACTCGGATGACTCATCTTGAACTTTGGTCTGAGTTTACACGTCTCAACTTTCGATCTGGGTTAACTCGTCTTGACTTTTGACCGAGATGATTTTTCTTGACCTTTGGCTCTAACCAACCCGACTTAACTTTCGGAACAAGCTAACTCAGCTCAACCTCCAACACAGACTGACTCGGCTCGACCTTCGACATAGACCAAATCAAGTCAATCTTCATATTGAGCCAACTCAACTCATTTTTTTTTTGCTTCGATCAACATGGCTTGACCTTTTGGTCTAAGCCAACTCGATTTAACCTTCGTCCCAAAATAACTAGCCTCCATCTTTATTTCAAATCGACTCGTCTCGATTTTTAGCTCGGGAGACTCGACTATCTAGGTCGATTTGCTTTGATCTTTATCTTGGGCCAACTTAGCTCAACTGTTGGCCCGAATTAAGTTTGTTTAACCTTGGAGTCAAGTTAACTTAGTTTAATCTGGCATCAACCGCCTTTAGTCAATTTAAACTCATTTTGATTTTGGATTTTCAAAATCCAAATATAGATCTAATATGATTAAAATGTAATTAAATGGATTGAAATTAAAATCCAAAAATTTAAATTTAAATTTGTGATGAATAAATTACATTGATCCTCCCATAGATATATTAGTATTACGATAACTTCTCTAATGTTAAAAACAAACAATTTATTTATCCATATTAAAGTAAATCACATATTCTCTTTATCCTAAAACACTTGATTGCTATAATATATTCATTTATGCTCTTAAGATACATAGTTTAGTTCAATTAACTTAGCATCAATAAGAATATTCTTCAAAATATTTTTAATTAAAAATATACTTAAATATTTTTAACTTACCAAGTTATTCTTTAACCGCTCAATACATTGCTTCCAACATCAATGTAGCTTTTCTTGGCGAGGAGTTCAAAGCAAAGTAAATACTTTAAAAGTCACAATATAAACTAAATTTGTTGTTAGTAAGAAATAAAGGCTTGAAAATACATTCAATGGAGAAAGGATTTGAAAATATTTGTTTTAGCAAAGCTTTAAGAAAAAGTTAAAAATGGATAAAAGATTATATACTCAAATATGTAGAGAAAGAGGGTGCACACACCTTTTAATACAAAAAAGAACCACCTCATAACATAATACTAACATTTGTTTTTTCTATTTTACAAAAAGAAACGTAATTTACTCTCTTAAAAATCTACCTCATAGATAACACATTTTAAGAATTAAATTGTCTCCAAAAAATTGTTTAAAAAGGTATTTTAAATTACTTTTATGGAACAAGAGCTTCTAAACAACTGAAGAATTATTTTTTTTTTCACACGAATAAAAAATTAAGTAACGGCACATCTACAGAAGTTGAAAGTGTGATTTACAAAAATGTTTTATAATAATAGAAATGAACCTTTTTTTTTACACTTTTATTTGAATTGAGATTATTATAGAATGGGATTGATAACTTAGTTTGAATGACACAAAAATATTTAATAAATTGATCTAAAATAATCTGTTAGATGCTTATCATTTATCATTTATGAAATCATAAGATATTTTTTTACGTAATTTATAATTTATTTAATTTTCTATTATAACATTTTATTCATATGATATAAATATTATATAAAGGAGTTATCATGTAATTAATAATATAGAACCGTTAACAAGACTAAGGATAAAAAAATTTCATTACAATCTCATTACAATCGTTTAATATAATCATAAATTAAATTTTATACACAAACGTTAACTCAAAACTATATACAAAGATCTTTTAATATAACTAAACACAATATGTAAGAAATAAATATTTAAGTGTCAGTACCTTCTACACCTAAGGCTTGTTCCATTGATACGTCATCACCCTCTATTCACACCCGTCAAATGATCATAGTCGATGCACGAACAAACAATACAATCTAAGCATGAAGAAAACAAGCACGACAAGCTAATAAAACAAAAAAAACACGTAATAGTTAAATTCTAACCAACAGCTTAGGCCAAGCTACAACATAATGTTAGTTTATTAACCAACACCTTAGGCCAAGGTAAAACTTCTAAACTAGGATCTCTTGTTACTCTCACCACATGTCTCACCCTTTTCTGTTTTAGAATAGATGATCATTAGAGTGTTAGGATGAAACCCAAGACTAAGCTCCCTACATTCATACTTACAACACTTGAAACCAACAATAAGAAGTTCCTCCTTGGAACTTTTTTCCACAATTTTTCATTCACATTTATAACATCATATAAACATTGTAAGCAATCAAATAAAACCACTAAGTATCCATCAAAACACCAGAAAATAATGTAATAAAACATCACAAGATGTCTTGAAACAACCTAGACTAAGACCTATAAAGTAGAGCTCAATGCCAGAAAAGGGGCGCTCAGCACCAGAGCTCCTGGAATGTTAACACTCAACGCCAAAAACGGGCGCTCAACGCCCTGGTCACTGGAAATGTGGCGCTCAGGCATCCAAAGAGGGGCGTTCGGGCGCCATTCCAAAAACTTTCCTACTTCTAATTTGACCTTAGCTACTTCCCATACATATTTAACTAATCCTTATGACCTCCTAGGCAGTATGAAGCATTTAAAAATGAGTTTATAACTTAAAGTAACTTCCACAAACCAGTTTGACTACTCTAGACTACCTAATCTCAGTTCTCCTTCTAATCCACAATTTAGCCATATAGGGGTTGAAACCAATTAGAAAGAACATAACCACTAACCTCAAACTATCCATTAAAGCACAAACCTACTCATTTAAGATTTCACTCTTCAAAACTCCTTAAGGCCTTGTTCACTTGAGTGGATTTAGGGAGAGTAATTGAGAGGATTTGAGAGAATTTGAAGGTAATTTTTTTTGTTGTTTATTTGAATAGATTTGGAGGTAAGTGAGAGTAGATTTGGAAGTAAAATTTGTGAGAATTAGTATAGGATTTTATTTATGTGACAGATTAAAAAAATTTACTTCCAAATTCACTCTCACTTACCTTCAAATCTATTCAAATAAACAACAACAAAAATTGTCATCAAATCCTCTCAATTACTTTCCCCCAAATCCACTCAAGTGAACAAGACATAAAAGAACCAAAAATAATGCAAAAACACCATCAATAATTAACCACTGTCTTTTACACCAGAATTCTGCAATTTCAAGGTCTCAACCAGTCTAAATGACCTTAGAACAAAACCAAAAAGTCAGTTTTACTCATCCAACCTGTACTTCAAATTTTCATCTATCAACACTCCATTTTAGACCTAGAAATGACTTATAACTTAGCCCAACGACTTCTCCTCAATACTATAACAGATTTGACATCATCTCATATCCAAAGAACAACATTCATAACCAGAATTAGTTTCAAACAAAACTAGTAATACATACCAACATCATTAAATCAAGAATCATCATTCTAAAACACTCCAAAACTAATAACAACCATTTTATCAAAATTTAACAACATGTATCAATTTCATAAACTACCAAAACATCCTTTCATTCTCAAATACTAAATTATCAAAATAACACAAGCTTCCCTTACCTTACACTGAAGCTACTAAGCTCTATTAACGTTGAAACCCTTGCTTTAAAGTTGAAGGAACTCTAGAAACACCTACAAAACACAGAATTGTAATTAAAGAGAGTCCTTAGAACCTCTAACCAACAAAGAACTAGGAAAAGAGATAAAGAAACACATGCGACAAGAGATCACTAAGCATGATCTCAAACTTAAGAACGAAAGGAAAAAGAAATCGAAACTTACTTGTTCTATGCCAAAAACTGATCGAGTAGAAATGAAGATTATTCAGCTATGACCTCTTAAGAACTTCCTGATCGTCAAACAAATGATCAAGGACTCAGAACTCTTAGAAAGAAGAGAACTTGAAAGAAGAGTTTTAAAGAAATGGTTTGTGTTTTAAGTAATAAGATGAATTTAAGAAATTCTATTTATATTATCAAATTATTTTAAAATAAGATATTCACCTCATTATTTTAAAATATCTATCAATTAGATTCTCAAATCTATCATTACATTCTATTATTTTTAAATCAAAATAAAAATTAAATTTAATTAATGTAGAGAAATTAAGTTAAACAAAATAACTTATTCAAAGAAAATAAAATGTATAATTTATAAAAAAAAACATAAAAGATTTAATAAAAGTGTAATTATTTTTTGAATACATAAACTTATAATAGGAACAATAATATATTTGTTTAAAAAAAATTAAATGAAAAAGAAATTATTTATGATGGGTGATGAAACCTGGCAGGGTGTGGGGGCATTGATTCAGTGATGATGGTTGAGCAGTTCAGAGCCAATCATAAATGTTATATGCAAATTCATTAAACAAACATCTATGCCTTTCCAATGGGACCCTCAAAATCAGAGGAGCGTCTTCCTCCAATCCAAATTTTGAACCGCACGATTTACGAGGACCCATCTTCTCTCTCCCATTACCACCGTCCGATCCTTCTTTTCTACATCTCGAGGAATCCAACAGCCCACGTTTCATCTTTGACCCATCATAATTTTTTAAACGTGGGACTCCCATCTTACCTTCTTACCCCCCAACTTTGAATTTCCACCCAATTAACCTATTTCAATTTTGAATCATTCTATATCACAAATCATTAAATTATTGATACTCCATTGGGTCATAACATTGATGCTACATGTGGTGATGTGCATTAGAGAATGTCTTTGTCCATTTTTTTATAAACTATATATATAATATATAAAGTATTTTTATAAATGAGATTAAATTGATTTTATTAACAAATTTAGTGATGAAATTGTATTAAAAATAAATTATATTACTTTAATATATATTAGAATCATTAAATTGTATCATTATTATTGAATTATTTTCAATTCTCACATTGAGTATTCTAGGTGTAAATAAACACTAAATTTTTATATTGTATTAAATAGTGAACTCAAAATAAATTTAATCTCACAAAATTAATTTAACAAGATAAAATTTACATTCACTTGAATACTTACTAGAATTTTAAACATTTGTTAGACTATGCCTTTGTAATAATATATAAAATATTAGGTCTAAATTAGGAGTTGGAAACCTCTCCCATTCAACCTTTTTTATATTTAACCTTTTTTATATTTTGCAAGGCAAAGTTGAGCACCCTATAAAAAGAATGGAGTCATTGAATTGATATGCTTTTTCATTTGAAAGGATAAATAGTCTAAAATGGAAGAATGTGTTGTGGGCACTTAACTCATTTATAGCCAAATACCAACTAATTGAGTAATGCTTAGTGAAGAAATGGCAAGAAGGACAAAAGTGATTGTGATTCACCCTTTTTTATGCTATTACAAAAAGGACAGAATTTATGTTTATTGTTCTCTTTTATTTTTATTTTTCACTTTTTAGTACATAGGTTCATGCATTTGTTCTTTTTCTGAACTCATTTTTTCATGGAATGATAATGCCCTACATGTTTCAAATTATCCAATAATAAAAATAAAAGACTAGCCATTAATTAACTTAGTTTGGCACGTTATGCTAACCACTAAGAAAAGGGTAAAAGATACCTAAACAAATGAATCTCAACCTAGCTTTTTGTTAACAAGTTTGGTACCTTAATTATACGAAAAATTACTATATGTCAACTCATAATTAATACTAGAGATACTTATTCATACTTATTTACTCAGTTGTAACATCTTTTTTAGCCCATTTTCTGTGTTTTAGTTTTATAATTTTACTCTTTTTTGGGCATGCAGTTGTTATTTACAGGCTATTTACATGAGAATAATGTTATTGTTTCATAAATGTTTATGACTTTTTATTCCATAACTTTTTCTTTTTTATTTCTCATTACATCAACAGTTTAATCGATTTTTTTTTTAAATTTTCTCACTTTTCTTTTACTATTTAATTAAATTATTTAAAAGCCTTTGTCGGTGTAAAATTTTTCTTTACATATTATTGAAATAAATTTTTGAAAGTTCTAAGAAAATGTCCCGGTCATGTTTTTTGTATTTATTTCCCCTTCGTATAGTTTAATCTGAGCTAACATCATCATGTTATTCTTTGTTATCTCTTTGTTATCTGTCTTTTTTTTGTAAGAAAATTTATTTTTTATTTTATAAGTTTATCATCGTTTAATTATTATCCTTTTAAGCGTATTTTCTTCATTTATTATTGATAAAATATTAATTATATTTTATCTTCTTAAATAAATAGATAAAAAGGCAAAGATTTATTAAAAACTTGTATGAGATGTAAACACCATTGATTTTGTTTGGTAATATTTCTTGCATTAAATAATAAAGTCTTTAGATTAAGTTTTTCTTCTTTGAAATCATGGGATGCGTT
The DNA here is from genome assembly GCF_000741045.1 of Vigna radiata var. radiata. Lineage (NCBI taxonomy): Eukaryota > Viridiplantae > Streptophyta > Magnoliopsida > Fabales > Fabaceae > Vigna > Vigna radiata. The sequence goes on from NC_028358.1 coordinate 8,348,576, forward strand.
TAAATTGCTTGTTGAATTTAATTTTCTACCAATTATAAATACATCTTAGGTCATCCTAATACAACTATCATAATTAATATCATAAAATTAAAATTTGAGTCTTATATAACATTTCATTGAAACATGTTCACGTTATATTAATATTCTAAAATCTTAAACAAACTTTTGAATCATAACAATATATTTTTTTTTAAAATTTAAAAAGTTGAATATAAATAAAAATTATTAAGATATATATTTTATAGAACTTTAAAATTAAAATAAAAATTATAAAGAAATATTGTAAATATTCTGTGTTTAATTTTCTACCATTTCAAACAATTTTTCTGGAGTGGCAGCATTGTCATTAGCTTCAAAACCAGTGGACAAACTTTACTTACAAAGCAAAATAGAATCAAAGCAAAATATTTTAATAAAAGGCATTAATTGTGTCAGCGAAACAAATAAATAAACCTTTCAGAAATTGAATTCAAATCTTTTGTTTTTATTATTACATGTCTTCCGTTTTCAAACATCTGAATGCCAACCAGACAAAGTTGCACAGCAACTGCAACTGCAACGTCCAACCTTGTCAAGGCACTTCATCAATCACCAAATCAAACGTTTTGAATAAAAATAGGTTCTTCTTCTTCTTCTTCTTCTAACGCAAACAGACGCCACTCAATCCTCCTTCTCCACGTGACTCAACTCTTCATCCAACACTAGCTGAGTTCTTAGCTTAAGCTTGTTGCAGAAAATTTCTGTGCTGACCCAAATTTTATTTCCTTGCATAACGGTAATTGACAGTTGTTGAGTGCCTTTTTACCATACCCTTTTGGATCATCTTTCGTCATGTCAATTTTTAGGCTTTCGATCATTAAGTTTTGGCTGAAAGTATGAGGCTTTGGTGATTTGCACTTGGTTTTTGGCTTGAAGGGATAATCTAAGCGTGATTTTTTTTTTTCTTTTTGCATCTAGAGAGAAGAGAAGCTGAGGTGATGGTGATGAAGGAGAGAGATGAAGAGCTCTCTTTGTTCCTCGAGATGAGGAGGAGAGAGAAAGAGAATGAGATAAACAGCCTTCTTCTCCTTCAAAACTCCGAAGAACTTGATTTGTCCAATCTGGGTATGTTTTTCTCGTGTCATGTTTTTTGTGGCACTTGTTGTGTTCTATAATCCATTAACGATGCCTTTCTGTGTCATGTTATTTGACCACAGAATCCAATCATGGGGGCTCCATAAATTCTAAGATCGTGTCTTCGGTGCCACCAAGGAAGCATGGGGTTGAAGAGTTCTTGAATTCAGAGAATGACAAGTCTGACTATGAATGGTAATCTTCGACTTCAACTTTTGATTGCTGGTGGTGTGCGTGATTTGGATTTGTTAGTTTACAGATCTTGAATATTCTAGTTAATTGAACCAAGGTTTTCTTGAGCATTTGCTTTTGTGTAAAGTTTGATGTTTAGAAATTCTCCAAGTCTAGATGGAAGCTGTCATAATAGAAAAAGTGAAACTCCATGATTCGCGAATTTTTTAGAATGATTAAAGTGCATTGTTGAGTTTTTCAGCTGTCCCCATTCGAAGCTGAAAAGTATTCTTATCCTCTTCAATTTTGTCATTGACAAGTTCTGGTTGCACATCTAACTCCAACTTCCACCTTTATGTTCCTGTTCTTATCAACCACTCGGTATAAATAATTCATAATTAATTTGTTTCTTAAATATTTTATCTGAAATCACACTCTCCCTGCAATCAATGGAGTTTTGTGATTTCCAATGCGTGCTTGAATATGTGCTGAATGTTTCTCCTAAGAAACAAATCATAATACTTTTCACGTGTCTTCTTGTTACATTGATGCCAGTTCGCTGAGAAGAAAATCTATGATCACCTTAATCTTAATCTTTTATGATTCAAATGCAAACCTTTAGAGGAGGAATCAGAAACGAAGTCTATATTTTTTGCACAGTGCATTCATCCTTTCGTTTATTGAACTTTTCTGGTATGCTATTCTATAGCAATTACCCTGCATACTGAGAAGAGCCAAGTTGCATAACACATATATTAGCACCTTTGTATTTGACCTCATTCATAGTTTCTGCATCTATATTACATTACCATTTTGGTCCATCATGATTGCATTGTATTAACTAGAAGTTTTCTGTTACCAGGCTTCTTGCGCCACCAGATTCACCTCTTTTTCCTACTTTAGAGAAAGAGTCACAAATGTCAGTGAAGAGTGAACAGGAGACTCATAATGCTCGACCAACAGCTTTGAAACCTAGGGTAAGCACCATTGTGTATGATTTTTAGATGTTGCTAAACCATATCAAATTAGTTGGAAGCACATACTCATAACATAGACTTTTTCTACACAATTGTGTCTGTTATTAGTTAAAATTTATTTAAAGTTACGAAACCATATGTAAAATTCATTAAATCATAAGTGAGGCTCATCAATTTTTGTGATTCCTTATAAACTTGAACTAATGATAAAACATTTGTTCAAAATACTGTTTGGTAGGTTTAAATCTTGCTTTCATTTGCTAGTAATATATTCTCCTTTTTTGGTAGCTTTAATTGATGAAATGTTTTCCACTTTCTTCTTATGTTGTATTCTGTATCTCAGGTGGCTAATATCCAATCAGAACCTGGTTCAAGAAGCAATATAGTTTCCAAGCATCATGCATCAGTGCCAGGAATAGGTTCTTTCACATCTGGTAGGAGACCTTCATCATCTGGAGCTCCAACCTCAGCTACTTCAAGATCTTCAACCCCCTCTGGAAGGCCAACATTACCTTCAACAGCCAAATCCTCTAGGCCCTCCACACCTACCTCTAGGGCTACCATAACATCTGCAAAGTCATCAATTCCACCAGGGAGATCTTCCACTCCTACAAGATCCACTTCCAGGTCCTCAACACCTACTACTACAAGGCCTTCCTTGGCACCCCCCAAGACATCTCAAAGATCAGCAACACCAACACTTAGATCATCAACTCCATCAAAGGCATTTGGAGTATCTGCTCCTCCTACTAGGCCTTCATCAGCATCAAAGGCACGCCCTGGCCCTCCAGCTGCTAAGAATCCGGTGCCATCACGTGGCAGCTCTCCATCGGTCAGATCTAGACCCTGGGAACCCTCTCAAATGCCTGGTTTCTCTCTTGATGCTCCTCCAAATTTGAAGACATCATTGATAGATAGACCAGCTTCAGCCACAAGGACTAGGCCTGCAGCGCCAAATTCTAGATCATCTTCTGTTGACGCCAGTAGCAATGGAAAATCTAGAAGGCAGGCAAGTACCCCTACCAAAGGAAGAACTTCAACAGGGTTGGTCCACAATAATCACACCTCTATGCAAGTTTTGAGCAGAGCTCGTTTCACCGATGCTAATGATGAAAGCCCAGTTGTGATTGGGACAAAGATGGTTGAGAGAGTAGTGAACATGAGGAAGCTGGCTCCCCCAAAACATGATGACCATCATTCTTCTCGTGACAATGCCTACGGAAAATCTTCTTCTGCTACCTCTGGATTCGGAACTACTCTTTCAAAGAAGTCTTTGGATATGGCAATGAGACATATGGTACGTCTTCCATTTATTCCATTTTTCATGTTTCATCTGAAATCAATTAGATTATGAAGTTTTGGTTGATGAATACAACATCACGAGAATGAAGATATTAATGCTTACAGATGCTTAATCTTGGTGATATTAAAAGCCAGTAACTTCAATAGTCATTTCTGTTCTTTAGATGTCAATGGCATGTTCATATAAATCAAGGCAAATTTATTCATGCACGATATCAAGTAACATAATGAATATAAAGTATAGATTTTGTTGCTTCAGTAAATAGATATTAACATTAATACTGATATATAGTGGAAGTATGTTAGAACTTGCAACAAAATGTGGACAAAAACAAAGATTGCTGAGGATCTGAATTAGATTACAGCTTTAAACATTATAATGCAATATACTTGTGTTTCAAATTAGGCAAGTTACAAGAGTGTGCTTGGTTTGTCTTCCACAGGACATAAGGAGAAGCATCCAGGGCAATCTGCGGCCTCTTGTGACAAGCATTCCAGCTTCCTCTATGTACAGTGTGAGATCAGGTAGTTCCTCAAAGAGCAGGACAGTGAGTGTTTCTGATTCCCCACTTGCCACAAGCAGCACTACTAGCTCTGAACCAAGTGTAAATAACAACTCCATATCCTATGATGGAAGTGAGATTGAAGAAAATGATTTTGGAAGTGAATGATCATTCCCTGATGGCTAGGCATGATCATTACTGTTCTACCCACTTTACTTGTATGAGGTGCAACAGAACAACACAGATATTCATGTGATACCATGTTTCCAAATAGATGTGCTAGTGAAGAAAGTTTGTAGTATATCTGTGCCTACTAGAGTTCTAAAACAATAGAAGTTCTAAAACACTTATATGCATGGCTGTTTGTACCGAATTTTGAACTACTCATTGAAAATCTCGTTCAAATTTTACCCACCAAACCTATTTTCTTTGGTTTATGAAGGAAAAAATAGGAGAGAGATATGTTTGGTTTAGAAAATGAGATATGCTTTTAGATTATAAAAGAGAAAAAAAAGTTAATTCATTTTAGGTTTAAATATATTTTAAATTCTTGTAATATAGTTTTACTTTTTATATATTAAAAAGAAATTACTTTTACATTTTGACAATTTCTTACTCGCTTTTTATGTTCTTATTATTATTGGATTTTACTCACTTGAGTTAAACCAAGTTCTTGTTATATTTTTATTTTTTTGAGTTCACCATGATTGATAAAGTTGAACTATTAAATTAATTTTATCGAATTTGATCAACTTTGACACTTATAAGTTTTTCCAGTGATTTCAAAATATTATTGATTTTGTTTATTAGAATAATAAATAATTCAGATCTCAAATATTTTTATATAGCAGACGATAATATTAATGGAACAGATGTAACCACACCCTCACCTGACACTCTCAGAGAATGAAGACAATGAACAGGATATCACAAAAGAATAATCGTTGCATTAAAAAATAGAACGTCTACAGGGCTTATATATATGCAGAGATACAAGCTAATAGAAAACTAGAAACCTAATAACAGAATTAGGTATTTGAATTACAACTGCTAATACTTTCCCGTAATTCAAAACCTAGAGAGATACAATTCCAATCTTAGTTCTCATGACTTCAAATTTGTCAACAGCTATGGATTTTGTAAACAGGTCCGCTAATTGCTCGGTGGATTTGCAGTAAAACAATTTGATCCTCTCCTTATTGACGACATCTCTTAAGAAGTGAAATTTCACTTCAATGTGTTTACTCCTCCCGTGACTTACTGGGTTTCTGGCAAGATTTATGGCAGAGGTATTATCCATCTTCAGCTCCACAGGATTCTCAAGGACGATCTTCAATTCAGTTAACAATTCTTCGAGCCAGACTCCTTGACAGGCAGCGTAGCATCCTGCGACGTACTCGGCTTCGCAGCTGGACAAGGCAACGACAGATTGCTTCTTGGATGACCACGACACAGGAGCTCCATTCACAAAATAGATGAACCCAGATGTGCTTCTTCTTTCCACAGTGTTGCCTCCATAGTCTGCATCACAGAACCCAGTGATTTTCAAACAGCTTCTCTAGCTTCCGAAAGGAAACATTATCCCGTAACCCGTTGTATCCTTGATATACCTGAGAACGCGTTTTGTTGAATCCATATGACTCTTCTTTGGTTGGCACATAAACTTGCTTATCAATCCTACACTAAACATTAAATCAGGCCTGCTGTTACAAAGAAATCTCAAGGATCCAACAATTTGTTTAAACTTTGTTTCGTCTGCCTCCTCTTCAGTCTCATTTCTTACAAGCTTTAGGTTGACTTCCAGAGGACTTCGTGCAGGGTTACATTTGTGCATATGAAATTTTTCAAGTATTTCCTTCGCGTATCTCTGTTGGTGCATTACGAGTCCTTCCTCAGTTCGTGTGAATTCCATTCCAAGGAAATAATACAACTCTCCCAGGTCTGTCATTTCGAAGTTGTCTTTCATGTTCTTCTTGAACTCATCTATGTCTTCCAATCTTGATCCTGTCACAAGCAAATCATCTACATATAAACAGACAATTAGCAAGTTACCTTTTACTGTTTCTTTTACATAGACCCCATGCTCCACCTTGCATTTTTCAAAACCATGGTTAATCAGAGATGAATCGATTTTCTTATTCCAAGCTCTGGGCGCCTGGCGTAGACCATACAGAGCCTTCCGCAGTCTGTAAACTTTCTCCTCATTGCCTTTCTCTTTAAACCCAGGAGGTTGTTGAACATAAACCTCTTCTTCTAACACTCCATGGAGAAAGGCGGACTTAACGTCGAGTTGAAAGATTTTCCATCTTCGAGCACATGCAACAGCAACCACCACACGTATGGTTTCAAGCCTTGCTACCGGTGCAAAGACTTCGTCAAAATCAATACCTTTCTTTTGCAGAAATCCTCTGGCTACGAGACGAGCTTTGTACTTTGATACCGACCCATCTGGATTCAGCTTCTTCTTAAATATCCATTTGACACCTATGCTGCACTTACCAGGTGGAAGATCTACTAAATGCCACGTACCATTTTTTTTCAATGGATTTAAGCTCTTCTATCATTGCATTTTTCCACACCGGATGTCTTAAAGCATCTTCAACACCCACAGGTTCTGCTTCAGCCATCAAAGCGATATGAATCACGCTACCTTCTTCATCAATTGCTGAATCAGAATATACTTCATAGTCTAACAGTCTTGTTGATCTGACAGTTTGTCTTCTTGGTCATTGATCTCCATTTCTAATGTTACTACCATTACCCGAAACATCCTCAGTTTCAGATTCTGCTTCTGTTCCTTCTTCATCGTTATCATCAAAGGTTTCATGTATCAAGGTTTTCTTCGAACTCTCATACTTATGATTCCAGTCCCAGGATTCCTTCTCTAGGACAAGAACATCTCTACTTATTATCATCTTCTTCTTCTTTGGATCGTAGAGCTTATACGCCCCAGTAGAATGGTAGCCCATAAACACCATTGGCTCGCTTTTGTCTTCCAGTTTAGTGCGCTTCTGATCTGCAACGTGAGCAAAAGAAAGGGAACCAAAAACTTTTAAGTGTTTTACAGAAGGTGTAATACTTGTCCGGATTTCCAGTGGAACCTTCCCTTTAATACGTTTTGTTGGACACCTGTTGAGAAGATATACAGCTGTCGCAATAGCTTCAGCCCAGAAGTTTCGTGGCACGTTCTTCTCCTTAAGCAGGCACCTGGCAGTGTTCATGATGCTACGATTTCTCCTTTCAACCAAAGCATTATGTTGTGGAGTATAAGGTGTTGTAGTCTCATGATTAATTCCTTTCTTCTGGCAGAAGTCTTCAAAAGCATGAGACGTAAACTCTCCCCCACCATCAGTTCTTAATATCTTCAAGGTTTTTCAACTTTCTCTTTCTACGTTAGCAACGTAATTCTTGAAAACTTCTAGTGCTTCTCCCTTCATTTTTATCATATTGACCCAGCACATACGACTGAATTCATCCACGAAAATGATGAAGTACCTGTTTCCTCCTAATGATAGAACATCAAGAGGTCCGCAAATATCTGAATGTACGATGTCTAAGCATCCCTTTGATCTCATATCCACTTTTGATTGGAAAGCTTTCCTTGGTTGTTTACCTGCCAAACAGGATTTACATGCATCAACAGGTAACGAAATGGGTGGCATACCTTTCACCATAGCCTTTCCTTCAAGCCTCTATAAATCTCTGAAATTTAAATGTCCGAAACGCAAATGCCATTTCCAGCTTTCTTCGTTCACGACTGATAGACATTGTACATTCTCTGCACCATCAAAACTTACCTGAAATGTTCTGTTCTCAGAGATTTTGCTGATCAAGACCAATCTGCTCTTATTGTCGTAAAGCTCAACACGATTTCGATTGCCCATGATAACAGTAAAACCTTTCTCTACCAATTGTCCGATGCTGAGAAGATTGCACTTCATATCGGGCACATATAGCACGTTTGAAATCACAACCTGAGTGTCATTCCTTCTGTTGATAACAACTTCACCAGCACCTTCAACCTTCAGAGTACTATCATCAGCAAATTTAACCTTACTCTTTTTTCCACTATTGAAGTTAACAAGCCACTCTCTGTTGCACGTCATATGGTTTGAACAGCCTGAGTCAAGATACCAGTTCTTGTTTATTAGTCTTACATATTTCGTTGCTGTCATCACCATCAGTGTCAATGTTTCTGTGTCTGAGTCTTCTTCGACAACGCGTGCTTCCTTCTCCTTCTCCTTGTTCTTCTTTTCTTTGGCTTTCTCTGGAAAACATTCTGATGCAAAATGACCATATTTATGGCAGTTAAAACATTCTATATTTCTTTTGTCTTTCTTCTTTTTCAAACCTTTCTTGGAGAGTTTCTTATCTCTTGAATCAGATGCGCTTGAATCAGATTTTTCCTCGAGCTCTTCAGTGTCTGCGCTACTGCCTTCTTTCTTCCACTTCCCTCGTCTTGGTTCTCCTTCCCATTTCTTGGGCCTCCTTTTCTCTTCTCCTTTTACATGCTTAACCTTTAGAGCTCGATCATCGCGCTTTGAATTTCTTTCACGCTTCCTCATCTCATAGGCTTCTAAAGAGCTCTGAAGCTCCTCTATTTTCATCTTTCCAACATCTCTAGATTGTTCGATGGCAACTACAATATGATCAAACATTTCTGGGAGCGACCTCATGATTTTCTCTATGATCATTGTGTCTGTAATAGCTTCACCGTATGCTTTCATCTGATTGACAATCGTTATGATCTGACTGAAAAAATCACTTATTCGGTCTCCTTCTTCCAATTCTAGATGCTCATACTGTCTTCTAAGTGCTTGGAGTCTCACTTTCTTTACCTTTTCGCCTCCTGAATAACAGCGTTCCAAGATACCCCATGCTTCCTACGCTGTGGTAGCATTCTGAATTTTTTCAAAGTGTGTGTCGTCCACGCATTGATGAATGAGCATTAGAGCCTTATCATCTTTCTGCTTGAGATCCTTTTCCTGTCCTTCTTTGCCGGAGAGATCAACTTTAGTTCTTTCTATAACACTATTGATGCCTTGCACACGAAACACCACCCTCATCTGAGTGCTCCAGCGATTCCAATTCTTTTCTGTAAGAATTGGAAATTGTGTAGACATAAAATCAGCAGCCATAGAAAACGAACCAAGAACAACTTTCTTGCAAAGCACCAGAAGCTGACGACCGACAGAGCAAGTTTACCGGAAGAACAACGAGAAACACACACACACCCAAGATACTGAGACCTTGGCTCTGGATACCACTAATGGAAAAGATGTAACCACACCCTCACCTGACACTCTCAGAGAATGAAGACAATGAACAGGATATCACAAAAGAATAATCGTTGCATTAAAAAATAGAACGTCTACAGGGCTTATATATATGCAGAGATACAAGCTAATAGAAAACTAGAAACCTAATAACAGAATTAGGTATTTGAATTACAACCGCTAATAAATATAAATTATTTTTTATTTATTTGTAAATGTGATATAGATAGGTATTATATTTATATTTATTTGGTACTTTTTATTGTGTATTTTCTTAAATGTTAATACCAAGACAAAGGATGAAGACAAATGAAAATGAAGAACTTGAGAATTAAACTCTAAAATAATTCTAGAGGGCTTGATTGATCCCTCTCATAATCTTCTATTTATAATAATAAATTGATATAAGAGTACATGATAATTAGAGTAACCTAGACACAATATAAACATAATAATTAGAGTAACCTAGACACAATATAATCATGATAATTAGAGTAACCTAGACATAATATAATCATGATAATTAGAGTAATCCTATACACAATATAATCATGATAATTAGAGTAACCCTAGACACAATATAATCATGATAATTAGAGTAACCCTAGACACAATATAATCATGATAAATAGGATAAATATCCTAACAGAAGAATAATAGAGTTTTTTTATATTAGTCTTAATAGGAATATAATAATAAATATATAAATATGTTATACATATACATATGGTTCTCACACTTTCAAGCACTTCAGCCTCAATATCTCAGTGAGGGTGTTCCTTCTTCTATCACCACTTCTTCTTCCTCCATTTTCCTAAAATTTTACAGTTTTGACGTGCTTAAGATGAGTTCCCCTACATCATACACGTTCAATCTACGTATTAACATTCCTCTTTCCTAAAGGTTTTCATATGCATCAGGTACTCACAATCAATCAATTCATAATTCATTCAACTTGGTCATGATGATAGTTATATTAGAATTATTAATTCCCTCAATTCAACTGTGACAAAAGCAATAGTGGTAATCCATACTTGAAAATATACTCTGCTAGATATAGTAAATAAGAAATCACCTTTTATTTCAATAAACATTTAATGGAAAATACTCTAGTACATATTTGTGACCGGAACAAAACAAAACAAAACACAACATTGAAAGAGTTGGGGTGAGAAAAAACGGACCTCGCCGAAAAAAAGAAGAGAGTGAGATAGAGGTGGGAAGAAACAGATCTCAAAAAGAGCGAAAGAGTCAGAGAAAGTTGGGGGATGGGGCTAAGAGTGGAAGTGAGGAATTATTTAGGATTTGGTAAATAAATAAGGTTAAAAGTAAAATGGTTAAAAATTAAAGGAATTATTTAGGATTTGGTAAATAAATAAGGTTAAAAATAAAATGGTTAAAAATTAAAGGATAATATTGCCATTTAAAAATTTTTGAAGAGGTGGAGGGAGAAGGAGTGGTGGTGGAGGGAACAACACCCTCTCAGTGATTAGGATATATGAATGCCAAAATAAGCCAGACCACCATCAACACCATACTTTGTGAAAGCCCTTTGATTAACACCAATGATGCATTACTAAGCATATTAGTGAAGGAAAACTAGCAAGATAATTTGCATTACGAAGATAAGTTGGCCCAATAGCAAATGGGCTAAGGAGCAAGATAATTTGCAGAGAGTTACTCCCTCCATCACCACATACTATTTCGTGTACCTCTCCATTCCTTTTTTGCCCTTTAATACGGATGTCAATATCGTACACCATTGAAGGAAAAATGGATGTGAACCTCCGTTGAAGGACAAACGGATGTCCACATCTGTTTCACTGTAAAATGAAACTAAAACCTATCTTTTTTCCTTCGGATCTAACTGCATCTCGAGGCTAGGAAAGATCTCTTCCTCTACTCTTATTTCTTTCTTTCTCCTTCCAACCACCTACCTAACTCTTCCAAGCTTTATCTCCTCTTCTTTTTACTCAGCCCAAAACTCCCACTCACTCGTTATCTTTTATTCAATAAAAACCTCCACCCATAATATCTTTCAAACACTACAACCCAAGCAACCAAACTTTCCTTCCTCTCATCTTTAACTCACCATTATGAAAGAAAAATAAAATAATTTTATTTCTATAAGTCTTAATATACTTTTGCAAAATTTTATTTTTAATTCAAAGAAAATACTCGTTTATAAATGTTCAAATTTTATATAAAATTTTTGTGCGAAACTAAATTTTAGCTTTCAAAGAAGTTTATTTTACTTATTTTTTCAAAATATTTATTAATTAACTTGTTTAAATATATCTAGCGATTTTAGTGAATAAATTTTTATCTATATATTTTACTTTTATATAATATTTCAAACACGAATGAATATGATTACTTGGTGTTATAAATTACACCTCAAATCTAAGAACATCTATAATGGAAGTTTACAAAAGGTTCGTTCTTTAGTTAAAAAACAAAATCTTAAAAAACTAATGAAATATTTTGTATAAAAAAGGTTCATTAAAATAAAAATACAAATTAATGAGAGAGAAAAAAGTGCAAATGAGAGTTAGAGGTGGGGATGTTGTGACAGTGAAAAGAGGGGAGGGGGAAGGGCTGTTGTGAGAGTGAAAATGAGAGATAAAGATTTAGGATTTTCTAAAAAAGTAAAAAGGATAATTTTGTAATTAAAATAAAATTATAGGGAGTTAGGGGAGGTGGAAGGAGCAAAGGTGGTGGTGGAGGAAGGAACACCCTAATTTGCATTAAGAATTGGGTCAACGTCAAACCCCAAAGGTTATTACTTCCTGCATCCTATCAAATCTCTCGTTGTACCCTCTCAAACACTTGTGGAAAATTATTTCCATAATATAGGAGTGGCATGATTGTCTTTCAAAAAATTGTCTGGATTTTTTTTAATGTATTCCGAAAAATGAAATCTGGAATGATAGGATGACAAGGAAAATTTGATATGTGATATGATGTGGGAAGCAATAGTCAAGCCTAAAAATTAGGAAATAAGAAAATCCGTGTTAGTTGGTGATCTAAATACAATATTTATTACTCCCATCAAATTATGTGATCAAAAGTACCCAAACCCAAGGTCACTAAACATATTATTTGAACCAAGAAAGGTATGTGTCATAATCATAACACAAGTGAAAGATGTTATTCTACATACTAAAGAAGAGTAGGGTTAGTTGGCTTTGTAAGAACATACATATATAATATTATTTAACATTCATTCAAATGCATGATGTATTAGCACAAAACTTTGATAGTTTATCTGTAAAAAAATGAAAATGCTTAAATAAATTTCAATATGTTTTAAGTGCTTATGAAAATTGAGTTATGAGTAACTTGAATAACATTTTATTGACACAATACATAAGAATTGGTCCAAAAATAAAAACACTCATGTAAAAAAGAAACCAATGCAACCAAAATACCTAAAGAGTGATTAGTGTCATGACACGATATTCAACTTCAATAAAGGAATGAGAAATAATATCTTGTTTCTTGCTTTTCTAAGATATAAGAGAGCATCCTAGAAAAATACAGAAACCTTTAGCAAACTTGTCACGAACCTAATTAGCATCATAATAAATGTACAACTCCAAAGAAGATGACGAGGAAAAAGAGAAAACTATAATTGAGTACCATAATATCTAACAATAACGAGAACAAATGACAATGCATTATAGTAAGAGAAACAAAAAACTAACTCAACTTGTACAAAGTAAGTAATATGAGGACGAGTAATGTAGAGATATACTAAGATACATTATGTGATTAGATTGATGAACTCATATATAAGAGGTATATTTCACATTAACATCAATAGGGTTGTTAGATGTGTGAGTATAAAAATATCATCATGTGTTATAATGATAGTAATACAATTAGATTGAGAGAGAAAATAACTTCTAGGAGAATATGAATCTTTAGTCCATAAGAAATCACGAAGATAATCCAAATCCTTCATTTCAAACTATTTTGTCAACAACAACTTTAACTATACAATCCCGTCCACATTATTTTTAGTGATTATCATGTCATCAACATATAAATAAAGAATAATAAAATCATTAGAAGTAGTATTAATAAATAAAGTAAGTTATAATCACTAGAATAAAATTCAAGAGATACAATAACTATGGATAACTTCTCCAACCAAGCACGAGAAGCATATTTCAAGGTGTTACATCTCTCCCTTGGATTATGAAACACACTTGGAGGAGGTATCATGTAGGCCTCCTCTCTTAAATCACCATTTAAAGAAACATTTTTAACATACATTTAAAAAATATCTCGTTGATAAATAAAGGAAACATTGATAAGAGTATAGATTGTAATCATCTTAGCAATTAAGCAAAGGATTTTGTGTAATTTAAACGATATTCTTGAGATAATACTTTATCACTTAAATGAGCTTTATAACACCAACATATCAATACAACTTTGTTTTAATCTTGTAGACTCACTGAGAGCCAATGACTTGTTGTCTTATATAAAGCAAAAAGTTCTTCTTGTATACCTTGTTGCCAAAATGGATTAAGGATAACTTCTTGATAGGAAGAAATTTCAAACAAACTAAGAATTGTAGTTAAAGGAAACAAATGAAGAAGAATAAAAAGAATAAATAAAATTTGGTGATTTGGTGGACTTACAAACACATAGATGATATTGAGGAGGTTAAGGATCAACAATCATAAAAGGAGTTAGAAAAGTTATAGGCACATCCCGAGCAATTAGTACCTTTATCATTCTTGCCATTCTCAATTTTGATATTATTTTCAACATCACATCATTTTGGAGAAGAAAAAAGATTAATATAAATCAGATTAGATGTTATAAGGTTTTGGACGTCAAAAGAAAGTAAATAGAATGTGATATGTCGAAGGAAATAATAAGAAACATAGAGTTTGTGGTTGGTACCATCCCATAATCAAGAAAAACACATATTGCAGGACTAGAGGACAATTTAATATTAAAACAAGTAAAACAAAAAAAAAAAACTTTTGTAAAAGAGTAGTCAAGAACACAATCTAACAAGTTTTGAAAAGGAGTCATACCTAAGATATTAGAAGTTGAAGTTCAATTAATATCATGAATAACAATAAGAAAAACTTTATCCTAAAATTCATTGCGAGCTAAAGCATATGATATAAAAGAATGAATAGGTTCAAGAATGTGGCGATATTTGATGTTTCCTTCCAACAACTCCATTTCGTTGAGGAATATCAACATAAAAAGCCTAATGAAGGGTATCATTAGTAGCAAGTAATTCAAAAAATTTACTAAAATTGTACTCATAACTCAAATTATATTGAAAATTTTTAAACAAAACATTATGTTGATTTTTAAGCATATTATAAAATATAAGATATACATTAAAAAAATTAGAACAATATTTCATAGATAAAATCAATAATAACAAGTAGACATAATAGTAGGATCCGTCTTTGGTAGAACTAGTGATGGACCCTATAAATTAGAACGAACAAGGTCAAAAGGTGCCTGAGAGATAGAAACACCCTTGTTAAAATGGTAAGGGAGTAAATTTATCAAGTTTACAAACTTTATCAAGTTTACAAACTAATATAAACTAGTAGTTTATAACTTATAGAAATAAACAAGTCAATGGTGAAAATGTCATAAACAAAAGTTAGACAATGTACACTTCAAATAAAAATATTATAAATAAATAATGAAGGTTGCAATAATTGAAACCTTCACCTCATCCAATATATAAAGTCTCCTTATCCTCAACTTTTCTTATGTGAGGATCCTACACATAACAACAAATGAAAGAAATCATAATTCGGCAACTAAATTATATAATTAGCCAACAATGACAAAATTCAAAATAGGATTAGGAATATAGTAAATATATGAAAGAGACAAATTACATGTAAAAAAAAAAAAATCACTACATAATGACATTAAGAAGGACTTATACTAATACTTACTTGAATTAATAAAAATATTGTTCACAAATATTGCATATAAACATTAAGTTTGGTATATTAAATATCAAGATAACAATGATTAATTATAAAATGAATGAACTTTAAAAATAACTATAATTATAAAAGAAAATTTCAATTATTATAAAAGTTTCGAATATTATAGATTCTAAATTTTTTTTTTATCTTATATGCTCATATGCATTTTAGTTTATGTAAGTATTCTAAATACTCTTAAGTTAGTTAAGATATTTTTACTCCTAATTCTTTAAGTAGTAAAACTATACGCACGCAAACGCAAACATACATACATGTACACACGCATACATACAAACACACGGACGCATGCACACACTCTCTTTATACAAAATTAATGGAATAAAAAATACACACAATAAAATTTAAAAATAAAAAATTAAATGGAATAATAAAAAAACACAAACAATAAAATTTAAAAATACAAAATTAAATGGAATAATAAAAAAACACACACATAATAAAATTTAAAATTACAAAATTAAATGGAATAATAAAAAAATCATGCACACATCATTCCTTTTTCTTATGGGCCAACAAACTTACCAAAATGAACAATTTGACTGACTTTATCCTTCATAATTCTTGAGAACATTGCCATGATAAACACTCTAATAAGAAGGAAGTGTAATATATCCAATTTATCATAAAGCTCTTTACCAATACTGAAGTTAAGGTAAGAGAAACTTGGCTTCTCTCATGTACTAGAACATCTTGACATTATGTAGTTCTTCACCAACCACCAACCATCTACATAAAACTCATCCACATGCTTTAGCCTAATGCCATGATTTTGAGGAAGACCGATATTCAATCTAAGATGTTTGGACGTGATGTAACTGTTATCAAAGCCATTAGTGATGACACCATGCACTGCTCCCCAAAGAAGAATTATAACCATAATGGTTAGACAACATGTAGAAATTTGATGGTGTTGTAGCACCTGTTTCATACAGAAGGAATTTCACTACCAAAAATGTATACTAAAAGATCATCTACAAAGACCTTTTGCATAATACAATAAATATGCAACAATATAACCTTCATGAGGCAACATTGATGGATTATGTTACTAAACTAAAATAAGTTTTCATTTACCATATCATGATGAATCTCCATCTTACCTTTCACACATCCCAAAAGCGTATGGATAATGAAACCCCATACATAAGCTATGTTGCTCTACTGAGCAAAAAACTTCTAGCACCAAGACGTTTACTATAATTTGTACAACAAGCTTTCACATGCTACTTGATGGCAAACCCCTAACCAAGGGACCAACCACTAGAGCAATGGCAAGAAGGATCCAAGAAGATTGGGGTGCACTTGAGCTGAGTAGGTCTAAGTTGATGTTCATCTCGGCTAAAGAAGATGTAAAAACCTAATATAGGATTCTTTTGTAAATATTAGAGTATTAATATTTTGGGTTGTGTATTATGGGCCTAATATAGTAGGATTTTTATCTAGGCCTTATATTTGGGCCATAGTTTTGCCTTGGGCCTAGTAGTCTAGTTTGGGCCTAGAAAGAGATGGGTCTAGCTTTTGGCCAAGGTGTCTACGCCTAAAATTAGGGTTTTTTAAATCTAGAGGAGTGCAAACTGGCCTTACAAATCTTTCCTTGTGCACATAAGAGTGTGGAACATGTGTTTGTTTAGGTGGCAAGTCACACCGTAAGCATGCTCATATTTTGCTCGAAAATTCAAATTTTCTAGAATAGTTTTGGCTCTCCTTTTTTGAGACCACTTTAGGTTTTCTTGGCCTATAAATAAATGCCTTTACCTTTTGTAAATTTAACTTGAATTTGAGTAAAGAAATGCTTCCCACTTATGTCCACAACTCTCTTGTTTAAGCTCACCTTATAGAGTAGAATCCTTTCTAGACTACTCTAACTTTCTTTTCTTAGAGTTGGCTTAACCTCTCTAGGAAACCTCATTTAAACCAAACCAAAATAATCTTATTCTCTTAGCTTCTACACCACTCATCATCATGTCTTCATCATCTTCCAACATGGATGCTAGCAAGCTTGGTGGAAGACCATCATTTGGTATATAGAGCCTTAGTAGCTTATTGTTTTGCTTCAAGAGATAAGTCATCCTTCAATTTTTTTTTTCAATTTTTGTATTGTTTACATCTTCTTCATGTCTTAATGTGTTTTTATCGATTGATTTGTGTTCCTTTTTTTCTTGTTTGGTTAAAATTCACTTGTTCATATTGAACCATCCATGTGTGCTACTAGGTGTTCTTTTGAGTTTGACCAATTGCTTTTTCATTTTACTTATGTACTTCTTCTTTTTGTTCGATTCAATTGCTTTATCTTTGAGTCATTTTTATTTTGAGGTGCATATTCTATGTTTATAAGTCATGTTAATCATTGCATATCATAAATTCCATTATTTAGCTGTTTGAATTTTGCTAAACATGTTGTCTTCTTGTTTTGGTGATATGTGCATACTATATGGTTTGTGGTGTTCTGAATTTTAATTGCTTTAATTGAAAAAATCTTCTCCTTTTGAGCCTTGGAAATGCACCTTCACATCTAGATTACCTTGATTATCTTAATGCTTAGTGGAAATCTTCCTTGAGCTTGCTTAATCACTTAATCATTCTATCATTTGTTATTATCCTTTTTGAGTTCTTTCAAATTTGTGAACTTGAGTTCCTACTTGTTAATTAGTTCTTAGCAAGTTCTTAGAATCAAAATTCTATTATGTTTATTTGATTTTCTTGTTCTATATTTTGATTCCATTAAGTTTCATCCATTGTCTACCTTCTTGTTTTCACTACTTTGTTTTAAGTGCTTTGGATGTTGAAATTGGTGCGGTAATGATTCATTTTTTTTTTATATTTGAGCTAGTGTAAAAGAGTTTAAATGTGTTGCAAAATTACAAAAACAAAAAAGAACAAAAGGAGAAGAAGAAAAGAGTAAAAGAAAAAGAGCAAAAGGAATTAACAAGAAGAGTGCACTAGAATCACTACTATCACTTGCATTTTGTGATGTTTTATGTGCTTTGAATCTTGAAGTTTCAAATTTGGAAAATTATGCACATGAATGTCTCAGTTTGATGCTTATTCAGTGACTTTATGCATCAATAGCTCACGACCTTGATGGAACAAGAAGCAAACATTCAATTCTAGTCTTATTTTGGTTTTTGTAATTCATTCTAGTGTCTTTCTTTAGGTATTTCTTTTGAGTACTTACCTTATTCTATACCTTTAATTTCTTGGCTTTTTCTCATTTGAGTTTAGCATCCTTAATTTTGTGTTTTTCTTGATTTACTTTCTTGGCCTCTTTTAGTTTGGTTATCATATATGGTATAGTTTCCTATTTGGAGGTGTGCTAACTTTCCTAAGGTAGAATCCTAGAAAGTGGAGTATCTAGCCTTGAAGGAGACTCCTCTTTGGTGAAATCAACAAGAGGAAGTGCAAGAGAGTAAAAACTTGTGAGCTAAAGCCAAAAAGAAAAGAAGAACTTGAAGGAGCTTTTAATTTTTTGCAATTTGTATGATTTTATTCTATTTAAGTTGTATTTATTCTAAGCTTTAATTGTGTAATTCGAACTAATTAATTGTCGTAGAGGAGCCTTGGATGTTCTTCCATCTCTTAATTATAACCATAATCAAATAGATGTTAAGAACAAATCGTCTAGAAACCCATTATTTTGAAATTTAACAAAAGCTTCTAAGTAAATAATGTCTATGAAAATGATCATCTAGGATAATGCACTAAATGATATCTATGTCTAGACGCTATCCTAAATGCAAAAAATAAAGATTACTCTAAACGATTTGATAAGCAGACTAGCACCAACGCTATAGTACAAGGACTATGCTACACGTTATAATAAACGTCTAATGTTTTAAACCCAAATGTATGAATAGTATTTTTTTTTTTTTTGTATATTGTGTTCTTTCTTTTTATTTGTGCAGATCCATAAAGGACAATGCTTTATTCAAAATTTTTGCGTCGATTCAAAAGAACGTTAAGAGATACAAAACATTATAGGAATGTTTCATCAATGTCTTCTTTCTGACCAATCCGTATAACAACACAGTTATTCAGCACAAACAAAGTAGCATCTAACCTTATACAAAAGACTACAACACCTATATCAAATTCAATGCTTTAGAGTAATGGATCTTTCTCAAAGTTGCCTATATAGAGAAGACCGCATGAAGAAGAGAACACAAGAAACAACTACACATATTCTTACAATTCAAAAACTCTCTTATTATTGCATCATCTAGCCTTTGAGAAAAATTCTTGTAAAAAGTCTTTTTATCTGTACTTGTTTGAAAACCACTTTATTGTTTTTGGATAATCAAAATTGATTTAAAACACTTGGTTGTTTAAAGGAGTGGTGAAACTCATTGTAAAACTAGGAGAGGTGAAACTCATTGTAACTTTTTAAAGTTAGTGAAATGGTTTAATCATACAGTTAGTTCTTATTTTTGGTGATTTTTCTCAAATAGATCCTTCTCAAATGGGTTCCTAATTGTGAAAAATTGATACAATTGGATCCCTGCCATTAAATTGACTAAACAGTGTTAAAACTTCGTTGACGTGGCACGCTCACATGGCTTATTGAGAGGACATGGCAAAATAAGATTGTTAATTAGGTGGATTTTTTTATTTTTGAAACAAAAAATTAAAAATTTCTTCTTCTTTCATCTAGAACTAAAAAGCGTAAAGTTTTGCTCTTCACCCTCGTCCACAACAGCTCATGCCTTCCCCATGATTAACATTTTCACGAAGGCCACTCCTTCACCTTTCTTCTCTTTTTCCCTCACCCAGAACCAAACCACCTCAGCCACAAAAAACCCTAGCCACCATCAAAGAAGTCAGCCACCGCAGGAACCATCACGAAATCCTCCGTTAACGATGGCAATCACCTAAATAACCACCACCTCGCGTCCTTGTGCCATCGTTAGCCACTAGATTCGCAAAAACACTGTGAATGGTGAAGGCAGCCTTGCTTCTCCACAATACCCAAACCAACAACCACAAGGAGAACCAATGCGCCTCCAACGTCTTCCTCACAAAAAATGTGAGTTTGCCCGCATCTCACACCTCCACACTTGTAAAAACAAACCCAGGTTCGTTTAACCACAAATTAACGAACAATTCACGAGTCTCATCCTCCATCTTCTCTTGCTAAACAACAACTAGAGAATCTTCATCAAATCAACCCAAAACGCAGAATCACTGAAGTCACCATGAGTTTCCAAATCAAGTCGTCATGGGAACCACCTGCAAAAAATAAGAAACTAGTAATTTTGCTCAATCAATCCTCAATTTCACTCAATCAATCCCCAATTTGGATGATAGAACAGTGAATCCTAATTTCAGGAAATGCAAATTTACTCAAAAAATTTCCAATTTGATTTTAATTATATTTTACTAATTTTTAATGTTTAAACCATGGCACTATGTTTCATCAATTGATATTTAATGTCGTTTAACCAATTTAACTGCAGATCTCCAATTGCATCAATTTTTCATAATTAAAAATCCAATTAAGACAAAAAATAACTAAGGAGCCTATTTGAGAAAAGTTACCAAAAATAAGAACGAATTGTATGATTAAAACTTAATGAAACTCTTTAAGAGTGCTTAAAGAAGAGTTAGACATAGCTCAATTGAAAGAAACCAATATAAAAACGAGTTTTCATCTTTATTATCATCTTAGTGTATTTCTAAAAGCTTTAAAAAATCTGTAAGTGATAAACACTGTTTTCAGACCATTTAAACCTTGCAAATAACGTCTAACATGAATTGTGAAAAGTTTTTCAAATTCTATTTAAACTTCCATTTTTAGAGTTTTTCTGTCATTTCAATAGTGAAACGTCTTTAGACTCTGCGTACATCTTGCACCAAGGTCACCTTAGTATAAAAGTTAAATTTCTTGTTTGGCTTACTTTGATTTTACTTTATACCTTGAGTATGTGTCATATTAGTCTTTGACTTAAAACCATTTAAGAAGTCTATATACCATATTTCCTACTTCACGCCCTTTGGACTTTCTTGTCCTATTAACATGGAAGCCTTCCTTACTCCATGGACACACCGTCCTTCATACCAATTAACACCATTCATAGAATACCTTAATCTTCCATCCAACACTATTATCTACTGTCCCCTTCTCACTTAGACTAGACTCGTTTACCTTCACTAGGCCCTTGCCGCATGAGTTCCAGTAACCACAGAACTTGTTAACGTGTGGAAGAACAAGAAGGCTCGTTGCAGCTGCAGTGTGATAAGGGAGAACAAAGACTCAAATAGCTAGAAGCAAGAATTCTAAGGTATTCTTCACTATTGTCAAACAACCCTATTGGAAACCTTTGTCACGGGTTAGAACTATGGTGTAAATGTTATGTGTTTGATCAATGACGATAGCTAGAAGGAACGTATATACATAATAAAAGTAGTGTTTGTGAATAAATCCAAAATTAACAAATACATCAACCCAAATACTTTTACAATTGAAGCAAGGGAAAATTTGAAACACGAGTCATCTGTGCTATCATGCAAAACGCATAGTTTCATATGGTGGATGTTAGGCATATGGTCCCACCAACTTTTTTTACATTTATTAGCAAATCAAATAAGTTTTCAACCATCACTGTCTCTCTGTATGAAAGAAAGTAAGAAACGCAGTCTTTATGTTTTCTCACTGATTTTTTTTTGTCTTTCTCTCATTTTCTTCTTTTCTCTGAATTCTGACTTAGTCATTTCTTGTCTTCGTAATCTTAGTGATTTTATAATCCATTATGGTTCATTTTGTCAAGGAAATATATCAATAGGAAAAAAAAAATAAGAAAGCAAGGAAAAAAAATTGGACAGTTACATGTCTCTTTCATAGTTTAACCCCTACTTCTTTAGATCTTTGTTGTCGCTCCTTGCCGTTGATAGCTTCCTTGACCCTTTATTCATTTTCCATTTCCTAAGCATTTATGGATTCACACGTTCCTTCCAACCCGGTAATACTACTGCCTCTAATAAACTATAAACGCTTTACCTTTCTCTTTGTGAGACTAAAAACCTCAACTTTTCAACCCTTTTAAGCCCCCATCAGTTGGAAAATTCAGGGTAGCATTTTGGGTCTAACAGTGATTCAAATCATGCTGTGAAGTCTTTACCCCTGCTTTGTATTCAAGTTTGCAACTTGTTTCAATGGTGTGTGAGATAAATTTGAGGGACAAATGTTGTTTGAAGGTTTAATGGGAGCCTAGGAGACTGGAGCTGGGGCATAGCCATGTTTTGTAATTGTTTCGGTGCTTTGAATTGTTTTGGAAGGAGGGATGATCCTGCGGACCAGCCACATGAACACGGTACTAAAAAGGATTATAGCTTTGAATTCTGATAATAATTGCCTATAACAAATTGCAGCATGGGTCAATTGTTTGTGTCAAATTGAATAGGTTGTTGAGTTTGTAATTGTCATGATTCATGCCTGCTGGTCATCCTTCTCTCACTTTCACCTTTCTATATATTTCCTGCTGAAAGGGCTACATATGTGTTCTTACGAAGGTTGCAATTGCCTATTTATTGGTGGGAATGAAGGGATGATTTCTTAATGCAGAGACTGCATTTTCGTGGAAAGAGTTTTTCTTTTTTTCTGTCTGTCAATTTCCAAAATCGAGAACATGAAGACAACGTTATATAAAATTGTAGCAGGTTCTTGTGTGAACTGTGGCTAGGTGGAGGATTGGAGGAATGTTGATAGTAATTACCTTATGCTTTCAAAATTGATTTTGATGTACTGACCGGATAGTTTTATTTAATTCCTCAAGAAAGAAAAGGCTTAAGTCCAGGTTAATGATGTTTTGAATTATTATTATTGCGCTTGCAAATAGTGTTAAATTAAAAAAATAAAAAAATAAAAAAAAATAAACCAAGTTTTAGGATGTCATTTGGTGGCATAATTATTGATACAGTTAATTTCTTTAGTTCTCACACCCCTGCAGTCAAAATGGCAAACATGGTCACTTGCAGATTCTATGTTTATAACACGCCAGGATCTATCTATTGCTGAAAATTATTAATTGCAGGTCAAACAAGAGGTCTACCAGAAGAATTATCATTTATCTCTCTTAAACCACTTTAGTATCCCCGAGCCTAACTTTATGGGAAGTATTTTACTTAAAATGGTTAGAAGTAATATTGAAATTCTACTACTGAAGATGTGTAGGCTCCTAGCAATCGTGTGGTTACATTCTTTTTTGTTTATGTAATGTACCTGTATTCTTTTAATTCCCTCAAAGAGTAGAAGTTATTGCAAATCATATAAGCAAAATATGCATATATCTCTGTTTCACGTGACGTGAGGCACCTTGACTTGGACATACTTTCCCAAATTTGCATTCGTGATTTCTTTGTACTGTCTTTTTTAAAATTTTGAATCCTGTGCTTTATCTAAGTTTATGTTTGTGATCCAACAGCTGTTGCAACTAAAAAGTTTAGCTATAACTCATTGAGATCAGCAACAAACGATTTTCACCCATCGAGCAAAATTGGTGGAGGAGGTTATGGAGTTGTCCACAAGGTGAGAGTCATGATTATCAGTTTTGATTTTCCTTCTTTTTGTTTGTTCTAATGCTTACCTGCTGGTTGTCATTAATATTTGCAGGGAGTTTTAAGGGATGGTACTCGGGTTGCTATCAAGTCTCTTTCTGTTGAGTCTAAACAAGGGGTTCATGAATTTATGACAGAAATTGATTTGATATCAAATATACGACATCCAAATCTTGTGGAACTGATTGGCTGCTGTATTGAGGGTAGTAATCGAATACTGGTTTATGAGTTCATGGAGAACAATAGCCTTGCAAGCTCTTTGCTTGGTAAATACTAGTACAATTTAAATCTATATTTGGATATGATTCTTTTATGAGTTTGATTAGTTTGAAAGCTTTTAGTGGCTTCTCTGTATGGTTGGGTTATGAGGAATTAAGGGTTTGATTGTTTCCATGCTGTACGATACTGCTTAAATAAACTAATCGAGGGTTTATATATGAATTGGTTTATGCTAATGCAAGGAGAACATTTTTACAGGTTCAAAAAGTAAATATGTTGCTCTGGATTGGCCAAAGAGGGCTGCTATTTGTCGTGGCACAGCTTCTGGTCTACGTTTTCTTCACGAAGAGGCTCAACCGAACATTGTTCATAGGGATATCAAGGCCAGTAACATATTGTTGGATGGGAATTTTAATCCGAAAATTGGGGACTTTGGTCTTGCAAAACTTTTTCCTGACAATGTCACCCATGTTAGTACTCGAGTTGCAGGAACTGTGTAAGCACATATATATCTGTTAATGTTTCCATTTATCTAACTCGTGCCAGATTTTTCCTATTAGTAATTGCTTGTACGTAATTTCAGCCTTTCTGCAGTCATTTGAACTCCAATGTTAATCTCCAGACACAGATTTTTGAAGGAAAAAGTTATCAGCATTCTTAACTTATATAATTTCTTATGAATCTTTGTAGACAATATGAATACTATTGAACCGAGATTAACAATGGGAACTGAGTTTGGAGCACATTGACTTTGACTGTCATTGTCTAAAAGTGGATTTCAATGAAGTTAAATAACTGTCATGGTTGCATTTATGAGTAGAAGAGTTATTAGGGATTGTGTATTATCATAACATGTTTAATAATATTAATAACTGTCTTGTTGGCAGTTTTGGGTAGAAAGTTAGGAGCAGTTTTACTTTGAAAATGTGGGTGGTAGGGTGTAGTGTGGAATTGGTGTATTATTATTTTGAATTTGTGAACATGGAATATTCTCTATAATAGACTATGTCTGGGACAGCAATTGTATTTATAATGAGTGTGATTTTTGTGCTCAGAATAATGTTCGGCTAGTTTATCAATCTGTCAGTATTCTATTAAGTATTAACTAAGCACTTTTGTTTCTCATCCATGTCACATCATGAATCACTCTAGACTTCAGTCTTGCTAAAATAGTAATATGCTTCAGATTTGAGCATACGGTTGTTTCATAATCTTGATATACACTGATGATTTCTCTATTATTGTAACATTAATTCAGATAAATTTTAGAAACATTACAGAAAAACTCATGTGATTTCTATAATTTATTTAGCAATAAGAATCTGTGCTTGAGATGTTATGTTTGACTGTAGGATAGCAAAAAGAATGGACAGGGAAAGGAGGTTTAAACCAAAAACTAAGCTGTTCTATGCAAAACTAGAAGTAACTGTCTGTAATTTCTTATGTTTATTGGGCTAAAGTAGAATCTTTGCAACATGGAAACTTAAGATATTGTATCTTTATCTCCCTCGTTTTATCAGTTTAGTTACATTTTTTATAATTCTTTATAAGAAACTTGGCCATGATATTAAACCAAATTTACCTTTTCTGTTGCAGGGGATATCTTGCACCAGAATATGCACTTCTGGGACAACTTACAAAGAAGGCAGACGTTTACAGTTTTGGGATTCTCATGCTTGAAGTAATCAGTGGGAAAAGTAGTAGCATAGCTGCATTTGATGAGGACTATTTGGTTTTGGTGGAATGGGTATATATATATTTTTTTATTCTCGAGTATGATTAATGTTGATTTGATACAATGCATGCTAGGATCTTATCTTGGCTTCTTTAATTTCAAGATATATAGGAGCACATAAAGATAAATAAAGTCATAAATACCAGTAGGATGCTTGAAAAGGTGGTTTAATCAAGCCCTTCAAAACGTTATCTTGTATAACAGACTTAAAACTGAAACTTGACTAAGAATTTAGTGCTGATAAAACTTTTAGCAGACAGGTAATTGATAAACCCAGAAAATCAGAGGCTTAGCAATATCAATTAAAATAAAGAAGATAAAGAGAAGGAGCTTGTGCAGCTGGTTTTATACTGGTTTTGCCAGGTTGGAACTTGCGTCCAGTCCCCCAACAAGAGGTGAGATTCCCACTACTCACTACTCAGAAGCAAGTATTCTTTGAGTTTTGGCCTCTTCTGCCTAATTAAAGTATACCAGCTCACACACTCAACACATTGGTTACTTACTGACCTACAATTTAGAACACAAGATAGAAATTTCAGCCTAACAGCATAGTTATCAATAGCAAAAGGTAGCAATTTAGAGCAGCCATGAGATGCTACACAGTTTGTGAACTGGACCTAGAGAGAGGCTTTGTGGAAAACCTAACTTTTCCCTCAAAACAACATTGTTTTAGGGGATTTTAAGGGACAAGGTTGAGATTTCCCTACCCTTTAATTTATAAAATTCTTAGTAGTATGTAGCTTTCCTTGTTTCATATCCATACTGTTAGACTATCACCTACCCATCTCCAACATTTTGTTTTATCATTGCTTAGAATGGATAAGTAAAGTGGGGATTCTTGACCTAACACTAAATCATCAGAAGTTGAATGTAGTAGCTTTACTATAACATCTCGTTTTCCTAGCCTATTGTGAAGTTGAAATGATGTTGGGTTTTACGTCACCTCCAACCCAAAATTTCAAGGCAATGGATTTGAGAAACTTTCTCTTTATATGTTGTTCATCCCTGTCATGTCTACCCAATGCGAGATTTTCAACTGTATACTTGAATTCCTCGCAGTGTGATATTAAACATGGAAAAACATTGCCAGTATCTTGTGTAGCCAAAGAAAGCAAAATGCACAACAATGAAAACAACAAAAGTCTTTTCCCACTTAATGAGGTTGGTTATATGGATTGTGAAACACCATTCATCTCACTTAAAGATCAGATTTTGAGAGAAATTATTTATCATGAGATCTCTCTTAACAACTTCCTCCAGAATCTTTCTCACTCTCCCTCCCTTTTCATAGGACTAAATTTCATTCAGTAAATTCCCCAGACGGAACTAATGAACATAACTCAAAAAATAAAATAAAACTGATGCATCCCTTTTTAATATTATTGATCATAAGAAAGAGCAGAAGTATATATTGATTTCTCCTGACTCATCATTCATGCATGCAGGCTTGGAAGCTGAAAGAAGAAAACAGGCTTCTAGACCTTGTTGATTCAGAAATAAGTGAGTATGATGAGAGTGAGGTGTATCGGTTCCTTGTGGTGGCTCTATTTTGCACCCAATCAGCTGCTCAGCATAGACCAAGCATGAAACAAGTATTGGAAATGCTTTCCAAAGAAGTTCATCTTAATGAGAAGGCTTTGACCGAGCCTGGAATATACAGATGGCACAGCACTGGAAAAAGGGGTGGTTCTTTGAATGAGACGTCATCTCAGGCAATCAAGCCCAGAAAAACTGGAAATCCACATGAAGCAGCTTCAGCTCACTTCAGTGGTACAGATATTGTGACAGAGATGCTTCCACGATGATGATGGTGTTACGTACATAATAGTGGAATGTGATAATATTTAGCATTGTAGTTTTAGGAATAAGATCAATGTGTTTCCAAAGGAAATATATGATCGTTGGAGAATTGGCCTTATTTCATCAGCATGTATACCTATGTGTATGCTTTATACTTATTTTACTTTGCTATTTTTTTTTTCTTTCTGCTGTTAGTAGTGTGATAATAGTCTTGTTTCTTGTCAATCCTCAAAGATATAGGGTTTTTCATATAGTCGATGTTTTTCTTGTCAATCGTCTTTAGTATATTCCCAGGGTTTAAAAAATTGTATGGATGGATTTCTTCATTAGAAATAACAGAAAAAACAAAAAAAATTGGAGATTATATGATAGAATTTTTATAAATAATTATATACAAATTAATTTTTATATATAAGAACTTTATTTCATTTTATTTTTATAAAGTTCATAAAAACTTCGTTCAAACAAACATGTCTGAGTCACCTTTCTAATAAACGTGTGAATGTGTTGTGTTCTTTGTCCACTCACACCAACGGTCTCATATTTATAATTCTTTATTCACTCTCGAGAAAATATGTTTATTTTATATTTATTTTAGGCGACGAAATGGACGAGACGGGGAAAAGGGAAGAAAAGACTGTGGAAGTGTGCGTTTTGTTTTATGAATGGTGCAGAAAGTATAAATATCAAGAAAGAGAAAACGTTGATCCAAATAAATTAAAGATCGTATCAATATTTATATATAATAAATTGTACTGTAAATATCAATAAAATATTTGTGTTGTTTATTTCAATAGTAATAATAAATAATTAAAACATCATGTTGAAATAATAAAATAATTACTAATAATATAAATTTATCTCACGTTTCACTCAATTTAACTCTTTTTACTTGATTTCAGAAATTTAATCTTTTTTTACTATTTGGTAAGATATTATCATTTATTACCCAATTAGGAGAAAAAAATGTTTGTTGTATTTGATAGATTGCAATAAGAAGTACACAAAATTTTGTGTTTCAGCCACCAGACTTTGAACAATGCTTGTGAATACATGTTGATTTGTCTCATTGATGTGATATTGATGAAGTTGGCATTTTATTTTTGTCCAAAGGTCTAGGATGGTTGGCCTAGGCTTTTAAATGCAACAAACAACATAAGTAGAAGTGCCTAACACTGTACAAACAAAAGAAGTGTTTGAAGTTGAGATTATTAGTTTGTTAGGGTTTGACCATGGAAATTAGGTTAATATATTCTTGATTTAATCCCAACATCTAATATACCTTCAATACTTATACTTTTAATTTAATCATTGTAGGTTAGTTTAAATATATGTATATATAAGGGACCAAATTAAAATTTTACATGTATTAGGATCAAATTCAAAATAGTTTACAAAAATAAGGATCAAAATAAGAATGTTATATGCCAAAATTAAAAATTAGTTATACCTTATGTTACGTATATAAGCAGGGCCACCCATTTTTTTTTATAAATTAGTAATTAAAATAGTGCGTTTGAATATTATTTGTTTGATTTATTTCATTTTTAATGTAGATAACATTTTTTTATTGTGTCAATCAACATATATAGATTGAAATGTAATGACCAATCTAGTTAATTTAAAGATATTACTAATTATGTTTAAACGAAATTGAGTCATAATTAGATTAGTTTTATTCAGAATTTCATGAACAAAATTATAAATACAGGTCGAAATATGGTTATTGGAACTTTTACGATACATTTATTACAATATTAATTACTTAATTGATGGAATCTAAATTTACTTATGTATCAAAGTATCTTTAATTGGTACATTTGATCGATTGGAAAACAGATTATCCAAGCAAGGAGAGAACAATTGAAGAGTAAACGATAGCAAAATTGTTTTAAATGGACGTTTGGTCTTGAACCCGAAACAATTTGTCGTCCATCGTGGGACCGAGTGAAAACATCAGAAACTCACATTGTAATCGTAAGAAACATGGTAAGCAACTTAGCATCGGAGGAACATGTTAACAACTAGATAGACCTAATGGAAATAATAAGCAGAATGCAGAGGCAAATGGATGAGATGTAAAGGAAATATGAGGAAGAAATAAAAGCACTGAGCACTGATAACGAAATCATTCGGCAAGAGAAGGGTGGTAAAGGTCTTGTGCCATCCACCCCAACTCTTCAAGGACCAGTTAAACAACCTCGGGAGGAGCTAGACCAAACAGTCTAGGCGAACAATTTTGGTGCAAGTAAACACCACTTTATCGCAATCGTTAACATAGTCGTTCTATTTTTGTTTGTCATAAGGATCATGGAGACCCCTTTGCCCGGTAATTAGAGGATGCTAGTGTTTGACAAGTATGACAGACCTACAAACTCAGACAGATCTAAAGATTAGACAAACACATCCAAATCTTCATGAATCAAATGGCGTTATACACTACAAGTGACGCCATATGGTGTCGGGTTCTCTTTAACTCTCTCAATGGGGAAGCCCTAGCTTGGTTTTCTATGTTGTTAGCCAACTCCATAAATTATTTTGCGGCCATCCGAGTGAAATTCGGAGCCAAGTTCGCAACAAGCCGACTACATCACTTGACATTAATCGCTCAGGTCAATGTTAGGCAGGTGAAAAAAAGAGTCCATGTGAGCCTTCATAGAGAGGTTTCGAAAGGTCTTTTTGCAAATCTGAAACCTCAACTCATATGTAGCCATGCACCATCTAATCATGATGTTATGATTGAGATTGATCATCGACAACTTATGTGTGAAGCACATTGAAAGCATGAATGAGCTTACACAAAAAGCAACCTAATACATGCAAGTGGTATGAGGGACTTTTGCGGAATCACCAAAAGGAGAAAAGAAAGAGATGAACATGAAATCATCTGAGGGCAAAGAATGACTGAATGGTAGTCGCTTTAGCAATTACACCCCGCTAAGCGTGGTTTGAGCCAAAATTTTAGAAGAGACACTCAATGCTGACTTAGTATCTAGCCCTAAGAAGAAGTTGACCCCACACAATGCCAACGGGAACAAACATTGCCTTTATTACAGAAACCTCGGCCAAACTACTGAAGGGTGTTCGACCTTAAGAGATAAAATTGAAAAGCTCATTAGAGTTGGTCACTTAGGCAATTCGTGAATAAGGACCACTTGGACAAAAATTCACCTCGTTAGTGAAGCTTAACATGTAGTCCTAAAAGAACAAACCATCAAACCAACTGGATGAGGGAATCATCTAGACACAAAAGTCGGAGCAGGAGCAGAAGTAAAGATCACCCACTCAAGAGACACATAAAGACCATTTTAGGTGGATTCACAGGACGTGGTTCATCTCATTTGACACTAAAAAGGATGTATGCGCCCTTAATGGCAACCCAAGTAGGGAATTCATTTTGTATAGAGTAAATGAGTATTGAAAGGAAGTTTTTATGGAAACAAAAAATAAACGAAAGGAAAATACATTAAGATAGATGAGAGATAATTTGTACACCAAAGGTATCTCGGAAAATTCGATTAAAAACATCATAATTTTCAAAGAAGCTCTACGTAGAAAAGGAATATGGTTGATAATAGTGTTAAAATAATATAGAGTTAATTTACCTTGTGTAGAAAATTCACATAGAGTAATATATTTATAATGAAAGATAACAAAGAAAAATATGGGCTAAGCCTAAATAAATACAATATTGTAACTAACATAATATATTGTAAATAACAATATCTAACACTCCTTAAGTTAGTGCATATAAATCTTTGTACCAATCTTATTACAAATATAATCAGTTTTAGGTCCTCAAAAAAACATAGTGAAAATACCACTTAAGTTAACACAATCAGTCTTAATGTCTTAAAATACAATCTTTTCTTGAATAAAATGGTAGTCAATCTCAATGTGCTTGGTCCTTTAATGAAAGGAAAGATTATAGCTAATATGAAGAGCAATCTGATGGTCAGATATAAGCGTCATTTAAGCGACATCTCCTAATTAAAACTCTTTAAGTAATTGTCGAAGCCAAACACTTTCATAAATTTACCATAACTTTATATTTTGCTTTTACACTAGATCTTGACACAACACTTTGCTTCTTGCTCTTCCAAGAAACCAAGTTACCTCCAATGGAAACACAATATTTGAAAGTATATTTTTGTTAGAAAGAGATCATGCTCAATCAACATTCGAATGATAGACAACTTTAGTACGATTACTTTAATATATGAATAACCTAATCTAATGATATGCACATGGGGAATTAAAATGGGGACTCATTATATTGACTATAAGGGAAGTGTCAACAGTAAGATAGTTCAATTTTTCAACAAACTTTTATTCTTCCCAGGATCTGAGAA
Source organism: Vigna radiata var. radiata (assembly GCF_000741045.1). NCBI lineage: Eukaryota > Viridiplantae > Streptophyta > Magnoliopsida > Fabales > Fabaceae > Vigna > Vigna radiata. The sequence goes on from NC_028358.1 coordinate 8,380,582, forward strand.
GGGCTCCCCTGATCAGGTAAGAGTTTAGTATTGTGGTCCATGGGTGTGTCAATAGACTTTGAATTCATTAACCAATTTTCTCCAAAATATCCAAAGCATACTTCTTTTGAGATATAATAATACTAAGAAATATACAAGTTTGTCAAGATCTTTGGTTAAAAAGTAGTAACAAATATGTTGTTTCATTTCGAAGATGCCATGGTGATCATATAACAATATCATCAACATATACTATTAAATAGATAGACATAACACCTAAGTGATGGTAAAAGACTGAATGATCTGCCTCACTACGAGTCATACCAAATTATTGAACAACACTACTAAATTTTCCAAACCAGACTATGAGGTTGAAAAGAGACCATTATTGAAGAGCAATTATGATTATAAATAAGTAAACAAAATCAATCTTTGTCATTAGAAATAAAGTATCACCATAATCCAAACCAAAAATTTGTGTGTAACCTTTAGCTAAACAACGAGCATTAAGACGATCCATAGTATCATAAGTAGCAACTTTGGTAATAGGAGGAGCCCTCAAGTTCCACCATTTTGACGAGCATTGATTTCAACAAGCATGGCCTGATGCTAACCAAGATAAGCTAAGACATCATCTACTGATTTTGGAATTAACATAGTAGAAATAAAGGAAAGATAAGTATAAAAAGATTAAGATAATATATGGTAACTGAAAATAGTGAAATGGAGAGATTGATTATAGGTAGAACTTATTCATTTATGGAGGACAATTAGAAGTTCAAACTCAATTGTCGGAGACAGAGGATTAGGTACTAAAAGCGAGTCATCCGATGAATAGTGAGAATGTTGTCGTCGACTATACACCTAAAGGATTGACGGAGGTAGAGAATCTAGAGATGGACTAGATATAACAAGAGAATCACGAATAATAGCAGTATTGATGCTATCATGATTTGAGCTCTTTTTCCTGCACTTCTTTATTCTCATCTAGCACCCCCATAATTATCTTAATATCATTCAGTTTGCATCATTTTGTAGCATTAATGGAAGTTAATGATGACATTAATTTATTCCCTTTTTCACCAACCAATTGAATCAATTCAAGTATGTATACCTACACCCCCACATTTTGGAAACACACTATAACATACTCGTTTTTCTATGTTTTTTTCTATTCTTTTTTGTCTCTTTTTGTGTCGCTTGTGGTCCCTGTGGTGGTTGGTGGTTGGGGTGGTGGTCCCAGTGTGCTATTGGTGGTGGTCTCGGTGGTCCGGTGATGGTGGTGTTGTCTCCGATGTGTGGTATTGTCCGCTGCAACTCAGAAGACTTCATTGGAGGTAAGTTTTAAGTTAGAAACCTTAACCAAACATCAAAATTTAGTTATAGCATCATCGATGTTCTAACGTCAGTTGAGGGCTGCCATAGTTTGAATTGAAGCAGGCCTTAACCAATGTCTGAATGTTAACAAGGTTATAATCGAACTTCAAAATTCACGGTCAACGACAATTCAAGTTTCGATTATATTGTTATATTGTTTTAATTCTTTGTATGTTATGTGTTTATATGTATTTTTTTTTTATGTGTTGTTATGTGTTTTTTATTTATTTCATATTTGATTTGTTTTTTTATATATATTATGTACTTTTATATATATATATATATATATATATATATATATATATATATATATATATATATAAAACATAACAAATATAAATACTATATATATATATATATATATATATATTAATAAATAAATATGTTGAGTTTAAATTATAATATGTTAAAAACTTTTAATCGAATTCTGAAGTTCGGTTAAGGCCTCTAAGCCTCCATTCATGTCATTAAACTACAAATTCACAGAGATTCAAATAGATAACATGCGATCCAATTTCTATGGTTTAATCATGATACTTCAATCCAATTTCTACTGCAATCCATAGATACATACAACAACATTAAAATGGAAACGGTAATGGATAGGAGTAGAGAAAGATAGATCAACCTTTACTGCAAAAATCAAAGCTGTAGAGAAGAGATCCAAACACCACTATACCACCAGCACGAAGGCGATTGATTAACGACGACCAACACTGCGAAAAACGACAAAGACCCTACGACAGATGACTGCAACCCACAAATGGTGAGGGACGACTTCGAAATGCATAAACGAGGTCACAGTAGAGGCCACAAATCCAGAGAGTTGCACCAGATGAAATACATCCACAAAGGACGACAAACTCACATGATGATGGATGAGGGAGGGTTTTGGTACTTCCTTTTTGAAGACACGAGATAAGTGATGCTTTTAGGGAGAGGGGAGGTGTAGGGTTTTGGTTTTAAATTTTCAAACACAATCTTAATCGAAAATTCTTTCTGAAAGTATACACATATTTTGTAGATTTTAAGAAGATTATTAAAATAATTATAAAAATATAGGACGAGAATACGAAATTAAAAAAGAATAGCTCTTATGATTTTAATATCCTGAAATACTAATATTAAGTAATAAAGAACAAAACTTTATCTATTTGTTTTAAATATTCATTATATTTGATAAAAATATATAAATTAATTTAAGGTTAAAATCATTTTTTTAGTCGTAATGATTACGAAAAATTTAATTAGATTTTTAATTTTTATTTGGTTTAATTTAATCTTTTAAGTTTTCAAAATGGTTTAATTATTTTATTTTTTTGTTAGATTTCTGCTTAGAATTTTACATCAAACTATTCAATTTTAGAAATCTAAATATTTAACTTAATTTTAATTTTTAGATAGAATGATTTATATATAATATTTAACAAAAATATAATATTAATCTAACATTAAATATCTAAATAAATATTTTCAAAAAGTAAAATAATAAATTGAATCAAATAAAAATTTAGGGTTTAATTAAATTTTTTATAAGATTTAAAGGAGAAAAAGGAATTTTAGCCATTAATTAAAGATACTTATAAAAACAATTGGTATATCATTGAAAACCATAAATTTTGTATGTTAAGACACTCGAAATATTAACCAACTTTCTTAATTCAAAATGATTACTTTTTTTGTATTTGAAATTTTGGAGAAATAGTTACCAACCCACCTATTTAAAATTAAATAAGACAAAGTAATCAGAAAAATAAATCAGTGCACAAAAATGTTTTAATGTTCGAAAACAATAAACTTAAATTTAGTGAAATTCGTTAATTTAATATATTAATTATATTTAAAGTGTTATCTAACATTTTTTTTTTTGTCAGCGGGAAAACTGTTATTTAAGTGGTAATATTAAAATGTATTTGACAATTAAAATAAATTGTTAAATTTACAGATTTAAACAAAAAGAATTAGAAACTTAAATGAAACTGTTCATAACATGACAGTGCCATAAACTTTTATAACCAAGATGTCCTTTTACATTAAAAATTTTATGTTTTCAAGTAGCCTATGGAGTATACACTCATGAAGAAATAAAAATGAAGAGATTCATTTAAAATTTCTTTTTGAAAGAGAAGATAATGTATAATGAGGTTATAAATAGTACCATACATGACCCACTTCTTTGTGCGATCAACAGTGGATGGTAGTTCAACGTGTCCCAGAGGGTCTCATCATTTGTCCCCACCCGTGTAACCTTAACATCACCCAGGAAGCGAATCAGGGCATATGCGTAATCTCACACAACATCCACGTTTCCTGTTCAACCGAACCCCTTCTTTTGGGCCTATATATATGGAAGCCTTGTGATAGTTTGAAAACACAGGCTAGAGAGAGAAACAAGAGAGAGAGAGTGAGAAAATGCTCCGAGTCTCAGAGACTGTAATAGAGAGAGAGAGGTAGTGTTTGTGACTCTGCAAGAGTATCTTCGATGATTGGAAGAACCAAACAACGAAAGAGGAAAACGGCATTCGCGAATCTGCGAGAAACTCTCGTCTCCTGAGCATTCTTCTCTCCGTCTTGCGTTTTAGTCTCCACTGCCGTCGTTTCCGTTTCCGATACTCGGGAGCGTTTTTGCGCGTGAGTGATGAGTCGTTTAGGTTTCAAACATGAGGTCTACGATGGCGACAAGCACGTTGGCGAACTTGATGTTTTTCCAACTACGCCGTTTCACAACTTCCGCTTCCCCAACAACGAGATTCGCATCCACCACTTCAGCGCCAAGAGCGAGCGCTGCCCTCCGCTGTCGATCCTTCAAACCATTGCCGCATTCAACGTCCATTGCAAGCTCGATTCCTCAGTCGCTGCAGAGCAAAAGGAACTAATCTCCATCCACGCCAGTTGCTTCTACGAAATGAAGGTTAAAATCAATAAATTAAATGCGCGAAATGAGTAAATAAAGCTTTTATTTTCTGCAATTTTAGTGTTTCTGACAAAGCGGTGCGTTTTAGACGGCGGTAGTGCTGGTGAACAACGAGGAGATTCACCTTGTTTCGATGCCGAGCAAAAGGAAGAAGTTCCCCTGCTTCTGGTGCTTCGCTGTTCCTGTAGGACTCTACGATGCGTGTTTGGGGATGCTTAACCTGAGGTGTCTGGCGATTGTGTTCGATTTGGACGAGACACTCATCGTTGCGAACACGATGAAGTCGTTTGAGGATAGAATTGAAGCCCTGAGGAGTTGGCTTTCGCGCGAGATCGACCCGTTGCGGGTGCAGGGGATGTCCGCGGAACTTAAGCGCTACCTGGAGGACCGGTTGCTGCTGAAGCAGTTTGCGGAGAGCGATTGCGTGGTGGATAACGGGAAGGTATATAAGGTTCAGATGGAGGAGGTGTCGCCGCATTCCGGTAGCCACGAGAAACTGATTCGTCCGGTTGTTAGGCTGCAAGATAGGAATATTGTACTCACACGCATCAATCCTGAGGTTTGTGACTTTATGGTTATTAATTGGCTGCGACTTTTGTGACTTTAGTTGCTCAGTGAGAACTTTGTCTGTGTTTGGTTTTAGTTGTTGTTAGTTTTCTGGTGTTTGAGTTTTGGGGTTATTTTTTATGGCGAGTTGAGTGGTGGTTGGAGATTTCTCGATGGGGATTTTAGGGTTTAAGTTTGTTTTTTTTTTAATAGGTGAAGTTTAATGAGAGCATAGGTTTTCAACCGCTTTACATATTCATCTACTTCATTACTGCTTTACTCATGTAAATGAATGCTTTCAGAGATTTGGGTTAGAAGAGTAGAGTTTTGCTCGGTAGTTTTTGGCGGAACTGGGAATGTTTTATTACCAATAAGTGGGAGAGACAAAGAATGACAATATTTTGTGTTTTATTGATATGTGATATATTTTGCTTTCTTTAATCTCGTATTTTGGATGATGGGCCATTAAAGAGTTATTATGGTTTAATGTTTTGTGTTGTTGATTCCTTCTTATTTACAGTTTCAGCTTTTGCTTATTTGTTTTTGCTTGCCAGTGAAAATTGTAACTTCAAATTATTAGTTGAGTTACAAAAACAAGTTACGAGCTAAATTGCTGAGTGGCAAATAACATTGCATTAAGTCTTAATTCTAGATTTCTATTATTGATTAAATTGCTTGGTGGCTACTGATTCCTGCATATGCTTATCCTTGTTATTGATGTATATGCTATCGATGTACTTGGGAAGGCTTTTGGGTTTCGTAGTGGATTGACTTTGTTTAATTTTGTTGTAGTTAAGCATTCTAATTCATCTTCGTCATATCTCTTTACGTAGAAAATAAACAAAATGCAAACTTGAAATTTTTTTTCATCTGAATTTGTAAGCATGTGGTGTAGTTATTGATTACACTTAATTGGTGTATTTCTGTGTGGAAGCCTTTTGATATGTAAGGACTTTTTATGTTGATTTTTTTTACAGATTCGTGATACTAGTGTATTAGTGAGATTACGACCAGCATGGGAGGATCTAAGATGCTATTTAACTGCGAAAGGACGCAAGCGGTTTGAAGTATATGTTTGTACTATGGCTGAAAGGGATTATGCTTTGGAAATGTGGAGGCTTCTTGATCCTGAGGCTCATCTTATAGGTCCAAAGCAAATCCTTGAACGTGTCATTTGTGTCAAATCAGGTAAGTATGATTCTTTTTTGTTCCTATCTATTTGAACTTTCTGTGCAAATACAAATTGCACAACCTCGTTTTTTCTTTATTATGTCCTGTTGTGGGTTCTTATTGTGGCTAATTTCTTCTTGACTGCAATTCATTTTCTTTTTGTGCAATTTTCAGGCTCTCGGAAATCTCTGCCAAATGTTTTCCAGGATGGCATGTGCCATCCCAAAATGGCAATGGTAATTGATGACCGGTCAAAGGTTTGGGAAGACAAGGACCAACCTAGGGTTCATGTTGTTCCTGCCTTTACTCCTTATTACGCTCCTCAAGCAGAGGTGCAGTTTTATTTAATTATTGCAAAAAATTTTGTTTTCTTCTGAGTGTTCATAGTAGAGACTTTAACTCTAGTATTTATTTTATTAGACGGCCAATGCTGTCCCAGTCCTTTGTGTAGCGAGAAATGTTGCATGCAATGTCAGAGGTTGTTTTTTCAAGTAAGTTATATGATATTTAGTTTCGTTAGCTCAAATAAACTTCCCACCATGACTAATAATTACTTTCCCATATTCTCAGAGAGTTTGATGAGAGTTTATTACAAAGAATTGCTGAAATCTTCTTTGAAGATGATATTGGAATTTTACCTCATCCTCCAGATGTGAGCAACTACTTGATGTCGGAGGTATTACACTGGAAGATATGTTTTTCTAGTTTATTGATGATAACTAGCCATCTAGGAAGATGTGCCATTATATTGCTGTTGAAGATGCTTATTTATTTGTTGCTCTAATATCACCATGTTCACTGGATGACAGGATATGCCAAATGGTAATACTAATGCCCCACTCAGTGAAGGAATCAATGGTGCAGAAGTTGAACGGAGGTTAAGCCAACCTGTAAGTTTCCTTGGTTTTCGATGTATTATTTCTGATCTATGTTAGAGAAGTGTTTTCTCAGACTTTCTAGTAAAACTTGGTAGGGGTTTCTTGTCTGTGTGAGGAATGTTGGTATTTACGTGCATGGAACATTTGTAGATACTACAATAACTGTCCCTTCATTTATTATATTGTTCTTTTCAGGGTGATAAATTTCCTGTTGACTTAGTTGCCCAACCCATGGCCAACAGTGTTGAGTTTAGACATGAACCCTCTCAGCCAACTGCTGGTATTATTTCAGGTGTCAGTGGCCCTGGATCTTCAAGAATACTGATTCCGTCATTGAGTATGGAGCATCGCATGCTATTAGGATTTCTGCATTGTACACTCGAAAATATATGCTTTCTTTTAATGTTTTATCTTTACCAACCTTGTTTCAGAACCGGGTTTGCTTGGACCTCCAGTCAAGCACGAAGGCAGCTCTGTTGATCGTGATTATGACATGCGAAAAGGTGTTCTAGGCATGAGACATGGTCCAGATATAAGAGGTCAAGTTTCAGCTGAACCTCCTCTGATATCAAGGCCACCCAATCAAGCATCAACATCTTTAACACCGCAGCCATTTGGAGGTGGGTTGGTAGAAGATGATATTACCAGCAGAACTCAGACAAATAATTGGTCTATAGCATCTGGTAAAGAATCTAATGTAATAAAGTCCGAAAAGCATCAGGCTCAACTGAAACCATTTTCTCATAGTGTCGTAGGTTCACCTCCCAATGTCGGGCATCAACAAGCATTGCAACTTAAGACTGAAGAGGTTTGTCCGCAAACATTTGTTGCCTCCTATTTTTTTACTGGTTTAAGTGTTCTTGGAATACTGTAAAATTTCCTGATTTGAGATATGGCTTATATGTAGGCAACTTCTGTTTCTGATTTGCAGAGGCAGAATGCTCCATCTAAGCCTCTGCTATCAGGTAAAGTTTATTTTCATAATATATTCTGATTTTAAGCCTTTAAGTTGTATTTGATACTCTTATATGTATGATGAAGTAGTGTGTGAAAATTGACCCGATACTATGGACAAGCTAGTTTCTGGGCCTCTCATTTACATTTTATTTGCCTATAATAATTTCTGTTTTCTGTGTTGTGTTATTGACCCAACATTCTGCAGAGGATGGGATATCTCAGAATCATGCATCTTCTAATTGTAAAGATCTTCAAAATGAAGTTGGGAAATTGAACTTATTACCACCTCTATCCATTCAAGTGCTGCAGGAAATTGGAAGGCGGTGTAACTCGAAGGTTGTGCATGGCTTGTTCACCTATCAGATCAATTTCTGTCTTTCTTGAATTGCATTTTGATGTTTTCATTTATAGGTTGAATTTAAGTCCATTCTAAGCACCAGCAAAGACTTGCAGTTTTCCGTTGAGGTCAGTGAAATTTCCTTTCTAGTCTTTTTTTTGCTATGCCTGTGTATGCATATCAGGTGAACAATTATTCTTAATTGCAGTACTGTTTACATATGTACTATGAGTTGTGTCATACTAAATTATATGCAGTAGTTGATCAGTGTTTTTAAACTGGAATTTGTTATATGGCTATTTGTTACCCATGGTCTGAAGTATTTACAGTCTTCTCTGTTTTAAGTGATTCGTAGCCTGTGTTTTAAATTTGTCTTGTGACTGGTTTTAGGTACTATTTACCGGTGAGAAAATAGGTGTTGGCATGGGTAGGACGAGGAAGGATGCTCAGCAACAAGCTGCTGAGAATGCCCTTCGAAGCTTAGCAGGTAAGCACTGTTCAAGTCAATTCCAAAAGTGTATTCTGATTTTGTTGTTTCTTGTAGTTTATGTTTAAAACTTATTGGAATATAGGGATATACTAATAATACAGGCTGATGGTTTAGTTATTGTTGCTGCATCCTGTGTCACATCATTGCTTGTCATGTATACGGGGATCTATGGAGATTTTCTTTGCTTTTTGGTTAGTGATAACATTTACTTGTTGCTTGGCAGCAAGTATTTGAATCTGCCCTTGCACTCCATCAACTATGCATACCTGTAAAATTGTTCCGAGGTTCTTTATTTTTGATGGTTTGTTAAAATTGCAAACATTGTGATTATTGAAGGAAATTGAACAATTGGGAGTGAGTTCAAGAATATCTTGTAGTACCCAATGTTCAGTATATGTTAACTCTTAGGGTAGAAAATATCAGCATACTTGATCAAAGAGGTAAATATTTTATGGTACTTTATTCTCTGCATGACACTGGTGGATGCATCATGCTAAGTCATTGTTACAAGTCTAACTAACTTTTTGAACCTTTGTTTGAACTATAGTAAGTTTTGAATTCTTTTTCTGCTGTATGGAATTACAGAGAAGTATGTGGCGCATGTGGAGCCTCAGTGTAGAGTCGTTGATAGAGAATTTGACAAGCTTTCTCTTGGACGTGACAATGGTTTCTTGTGGGATGTGGTCAATCCTGAATCCAATGAACTGCAAACAGAAGATGGAGTGCCCAGAGAAAATGTTTCTGAGGTGGGTTTTCTTAATGTTTTTAGTAGTTGATTTGACTTGTTTATTTAAGGAAATAGGTGATGCTTGGATAAGGGGGGTATGTGGACTAGAAATTCCAGATGAAAGTGGTTGCTTAGAGAAATCACATCGTTTATGGAATTGTGTAGCATCAATGTGAAGGCTAAATCACTGAATGGGGAGTGAACTGGCTTCATGTCTGGTACTGCTGTCTTAGACAGGCTTCTTAAGTTCCGGCTTAAAAGGTAATGGTTTGGTGGTTAGCCTCTGGTATCTACCCATTATCCAAGTACACCCTTATATCATTTCAACCCTATTGTTGCTATTGCTTGTCTCTCTCATTATTGCCTTTCAGTTCAGTTGGAAAACAAGTAATCAATTACTTTTTCCATAAGTTTGTTACTGGTTTAATTAGTTCCTTAACAGTTGGTCTAAGGGTTGACACATGGAATTTGTACAGACACAAATAATTGGTACCGTTGATAGTACTTGAACTAGGTTGTTTTCTGGATTTTCAGGCGCTGTGTGGATTTCCTAACTTCTCACGTGGATTTAATTCTTTGTGTCAATTCACTATGATTTTCAGGCTTCGGATGCTGAGACTAGATCGAGTACACCTAATGCCATTAATCAACAAATGGAAAAGCGTATAAGCTCCCCGAGGTAACATAAAATAAGATTTTATCTGAAAGGGTGAAAGCAATAATTGTTGGTTTTGATCTCTTATATCTCATGTTTTCCCTCTCAATGTTCCTGTAATGGTGTCTTTATGACTGCCCGTCAAAAACTTATTAGGATCCATATCTAAACTTAATGAAATTTGACTCCTGAAACTTGCTTTTTAGGAGTGAGTATTTCAAATCGTAAGGGGTGTCCATGCTTAGTTTTCTTTGTTTGCTTCCAGAATGTCTCATTCAGTTTCCAATAAACGATTGAAGGAATGAAAATGTTGGAAGATAAACCCGTCAGTGAAGCAACTAGAAATGGGCCTTTTGAGTTCTCAGGACGGCACATTATCATTTTGTACGCGAAAAGGTTTTGATGTAATTTGCTCCTGTAATATCTATGGCATAGCGGTTGTAGATATGCTAAGGTAAATTTTCCTTGGCTAAATTCTGTTATAGAGAAGGGCATTTTTTTTGGCTTTGCCCTACTATTTTCCTCATTTACAGAATGTTTGTGTAGCCTCTTTTTCAATATTAGTTGGAATATTAATTACAAGAAAATCATTTCTACTTTGTCACTAATCGGCTTTTCTTAAGCATTGGTGTCTTCTGATTTGACTGATTAATATTTTTAGTAGTCACTGTAATTAGTATCATGAGATATTCGTATGATCTTTTGGGTTCATTATGTGACTAGTAATCGGTTAAGAGTTTCAGTGTCTCTTTCACAAGCTCAAACATTTTGTATTGCTAGGCGAGCTACTTTGGGTTGTTTGACCAATTTAAAATTATCCTTGTCAAATTCTTTTCTTTTAAAATGTTCAAAATGTAAATATTTCTCTGAATATCTGGGCGAGTTTATAATGAATTAGGGTATAAAATATGTTTTAACTTAGAAGTAAAAACAATGAGAAGTCCTTAAATTTGATTTTTATCGGATGTGGTAAAAATTGGCATTCAAAGAGAATCAATTTTTAAATTTCTGGAGTGAACTTTGATGTGTCGGTTGTGCATAATGTAAAATGTTACAAAAAAATATATTGAATGAGTAATTTTAGGTAGAAGAGAGGGTAGAAAGTAATTATAATCATGTCTGGGAGGGGAAATTTGCCGGAGGTGGAGATAGAGTCTTTTTTTTTTCTTGGATATTAGTCAATAATAAAATTAATGATGAGATAACTATCTAAAAAGAGCATTATATAAAAGAAAGTTAAAAAAAGGTTTGAGTTATTAGTATGATGTAAAAAGATTTCAAAATGGGCCATATGGCCTAGTACGTTTTATCATGATTTAGTAAGGGGTGTTGTTCCTCTACCTCCCCAAGTATGATTTAGGAAGGGGGTTGTTCCCTCTACCTCCCTAAGTGGGATATGTATATCCCTACTATTTTAATTTATTTCAAAAATATTCTACATCTCTCTATTACTTTCTTTTATTTCAAAAATATTCTATACCTTCCCACTATCTTTAATCATCTTTTTCTTTCTTTCTCTACATTAATGGAGCATTTAAATGATTCATTAATGAAACATTTATATGACTCAAATTCTTTTATAAGTTTGATTCAATTTTATTTTGCGGTTGAATATATATTTTTCTTTTCAAATTACTTAATAAATGGTAAAATTTTATTCTAAATTTCTAGAAAAATGTTTATATATATGTGTGTGTTTTTTTTTAATATAATATCTATAATTTTTAACATAAAATTCAAAGAAAATTTTAATATTAGTACTTTCACTATTTCCATTTTTCAAGATTAAGAGTTAGATGCAAATACAAAATAATAAACATAATAATATTAATAGTAAATAAGGATGTATTATTATTATTATTATTATTATTATTATATATTAACTTTATAATGATGAAAGAACTAAATAAATTTTAAATCTTTAACAAATAATTTTTTTTTATATTTTAAGTATTTAATAATATTTTTATATTATTTATCTAATATATTAAATATTTTATTCATGTTATTTGAGTCAAACATGTCGGTGAGTTAAAACATAATATAATGTTAAAAATTATAGATATTATATGTAAAGAAAACACACATATATATAAACATTTTTCTAGAAATTTAGAACAAAATTTTACTATTTATTAAGTAATTTGAAAAGAAAAAAATATATTCAACCGCAAAAATAAGATTAAATCAAACTTATTTAAGAAAATATATCACAAGTTGAAATTTGAGTCATATAAATGTTCCATTAATGAGTCATGTAAATGCTCCCCCATTAATATAGAGAGAGAAAGAGAAAGATTGTTAAGGATAGTGGGGAGGTGAATGGTATTTTTGGAATAAAAGAAAATAGTGGAGAGGTGTAGAATATTTTTGAAATAAATTAAAATAGTGGGGATAGGTCCCACTTGGAGAGGTGCAGGGAGCAACACCCTTTGGTAAGCTAGTCATTTAGCGAATTAGTTCACTCTCATTAATTTAGTGAGTTCAAAAAAGGGTTAAATATATTTTTGGTCCCTTAACTTTTAGTGAAAATTGGAATTAGTCCTTCTTCAAAATTTTTCCCTAATTTAGTCTCCCAACTTTAAAAATGTATGAATTTACTCCTTTGAACCAAATTTTATTAACTTTATTTGATGTTTCAAACATGTTTCTTAGTTAACATTGAAGCAAAAATATCTGATACAGTGTAAACAACCCAAATATTATCATGAAACCGGCTTAAAACATTAAATAAACCTAACAAAATTTAGTTAAAAGGACTAAATCCATACATTTCTAAAGTTGAGAGACTAAATTAGGCTAAAGTTTTGAAGAGAGACTAATTCCAATTTTCACTAAAAGTTTAAGGACTAAAAACATATTTAACCCTTAAAAAAATTTGATTTTGATCATGTTCATCACAGATTTGTTGATTAAAAGAATGGATTAATTTAATTAAAAAGTTATAATTATTTTTTCTTGTAACCAAAATTCAAAAAGTTCAAATTTATTTTAAATTTTTTTTTTCTCATTTTAGATGTAACTTTCCATATTTAGTAGTTTATAATTTGTTAAATATATGTTTTGATCCTCATATTTGTGCTCAATTTTCAATTAGGTCCTCATGTTTTTTTTGTCTCAAATGAATCCAAATATTTTTTAATTTAAGCCAATTAAGCCCTTTCCGTTAGTTTTGAACTGACACCGTTTATAAATGATGTGGATGCAGACATTATTAACTCATTTATACTCATTCAGTTACGTGGAAATCTGTATTTAAAATTTATATTTTAAATGAGGTATTAAAAGACTGTTTTGATTTTGATTGGATAAAAATATAGATAAACAAAAACAATCCAAGTAAACTCTAAAATTGGCAAATTAGGGTTCCATGAAACACAATACAACACAACAGAACAGAACTGTAGAAGAAGGAATTTGCATGCAGTAGCACATTAACATGTACATCAGTGTTCCCAATCTCAAACGGAAAAGCTTCTCCTTCTTACATATACTGATTCTTGATATTTTTGCAATTTGTTAATTTTCTTTCTTTCCTCAACCCATTTTCTCTCTCTCCCTCCCCACCATTTTTGTTCTTCGACCAGATTCTGGAATGGGATAAATAAGGCCGTGCCCGTTTGGTAGTTCCTTGAATCTGAAACCCCAGACTGAATCTTTGACGACAATTTCAAGATTTTCCCTACAGCCCACCTCATCACGTCACTTGGTCCCATGAAAGATCTGATTTTTAGTTCTTGGGGGGGTGGGGTTTCTGCCGTTTTTCCTTTCGTCGTTGGTATCTGCAGATTGCATGAATAGAATGGTCAACACTTTTTGCTCACCTTGCTTTAAACGGTAAAGTCTCTCTCTTTCTCTCTCTATTTTCTGTCTCTGTGTTGCATTCTTTGTGTGTCTGAGTCTCTAGCTGTTTCTTTCAGTGTTAGATATTGGTGGTTTTAATTTGATTTTGACTGAACGAATGAGATCTTGATGAGGGTTGGAACCATTTTTTTGTTCTCATTGTTGCCATTACTTCTTTCTCTGCCACTTTCAATCGCTCAGCTCCCACCTGACACTGCAATGTCATCCCGGACCCTTGATGCCATTCTTCAAGATTGCGCCTTTAAGGCATTTTGGTGGGGCTAGTCGTGAGGTTGGGCCTGATAATGTCTATAACAGTGCTAGGTTGATAAGGAGTAAGAATGATTATGTTCCTAGTGTTAATATGTTAATATGACTTGGGTGTTTCCTGTTGTTGGAGGGTACAAGTACTTGGTTCGATTGCATTTCTGTGATATTGCTAGCATTTCTATGAACAGGGGAGAGAAACACGGGACCGACTACCTCTGACTGCAAAGAACGATGGTGATACGGTTGCCGGAATAAGGCCTAAAGGATCGACGATGACGGTGGCCTTGACTAGGAAGAAGGAATTAATTAAGTTTGCATTTTTACCCAAACAAATTTAAAATACAAATTTTATTTACAGATTTCCACGAAATTGAATGAGTATAAAGGAGTTAATAGTGTCTGTATCCACGTCGTCAGTCCAAAACTAACGGAAAAGATTTAATTGGCTTAAATTAATAAATATTTGGATTCAATTAGGATAAAAAAAAACATAAGGACCTGAAAATTGAATACAAATACGAAGATCGAAACATATATTTAATCTTTATAATTTATAAAAAATAAAACACTAGGATTAGTAAAATAAAATAGATTGTTTTAAAATAAATAGATAAATAAATAAATAAATAAATATATATATATATATATATATATATATATATATATATATATATATGTAAGGTTTTTTACATTTTTAGTAAAATGTATCAACATATTATAAACTCAAAAGTATTTTAATTATTTTAAATTTAATTTAAAATAAAAAATAAAAAGTAATTATTTATTGTCATTCATGATTTTATAGTCGTTGATAAGGTAATAAATTTCTTTTGCAAATTTTACTTATAATTTTAATAACATACTTTTTTCATTAAAAATAATGGTTATTATTTCATGTTAAAGTTATTAAAAAATATTTTGGCAGATATTCATGAAATAATAACCATTATTTTTAAATAAAAATATGTTATTAAAAATAAAGAAAAAATTGCAAAAAAATTTGTTACCAAAATGTTGTAAATGATATTAATGATCCACTCATTATTTAAAAAACAACTAATAGTGGTGACATCAACTATAAAGTGATGATGATAAATAAATACTTTTTACTTTTTTTAAAACAACTAATACATGAGATAATAATTATAAAGTATGGATTATTAATAACTACCTTTTATTTATTTATTTTATTTTAAATTAAATATTAAAATTATTAAAACATCCTTGGATTTAAAGTATGTTTTTCTTTGTGGAGATTTTTTTGTCTATTAAAACTTGGTAAACTTTGCTAAAACGTACTAACTGAAAAAAAACCTTACATAAATTAGCAAACTCCATACATACATATATATATATATATATATATATATATATATATATATATATATATATATATATATATATATATATATATATATATGATTAATACAACTGTCTTTAAAAGATAAATAATTACAAAAATAAAATGTATATAAAACGACTTAGAATTTTAGAAAACTTCTATATAAAATAATGGTTTAAACCTCTTTTTGGTCCTTAAGTTATGAGCCGATGTTCAGTTTAGTCCCCGCTTTTAAAAAATGTAAACCTTTGATTCCTAAGTTATAAAAAATGTATCAAATGTGTCCTTTTTTGATGTTCATGGTCAAAGTACAAAGAGCAATCTAAAGTGTTGTTATTATTAAGAAACAAATAAGAGCAATCTAAAGATGTAATAGTTGTTAAGAGACAACCAAAAACAGTATTTCAAGTAAAAAAAGGACTCGTTTGATACATTTTTTATAACTTAGGGACCAAATATTTACATTTTTAAAAACGGAGACTAAACTGAACATCCGCTTATAACTTAGGGACCAAAAAGAGATTTAAATCTAAAATAATTATTACAAATTGAAAAAAACTACTATGTGTCATCATTATCTTTCACTATATGTGCATTAACGCATACCCCTCATTTACTCACACGATGAAATGATCATCGCAAAAGAAATAAATAAACAAACACCCAAATAAATGACACATAAGCTAGTATATAAATTAAACATGCATAGACATACAAGTCAAATATTCACACAAATAGTTAATACTAGAGTTCATGCCTTTGATATTGGACTTTATTATAGGTGTGCACTTGCAGTAGTAATAATACTTTGTAGAGTTATAAACATAGGGGTTATCGCTTTACACTTGCAAAGTTAGTTCCCTTCATGCCTAAGATCTTAACAGTCCAATGGCTAGGACATTCTACCATTCTTTCTCCCCACCTTCCTCTTTATACGAGTTGAATGGTTAGTATAATATTAGGATATCTCCTTACTAACCCCTAAATGTCAATGTATATACTAACAATAATATCACAAAATTTCTCCTTAAAATTCCTTCAACAATCATCACCACACAAATTCAAGACAATATCATCATCTAAATAAAAACACTATGCTATTCACAAACATACATAAAGTCCATTTAAATTGGTCTCAAACAACCGAATATGAAAACAAATCCAATATACAAACTGGCGCTCGAAGGTGGTGATCAACACCAAACCTTTCGCAAAAGGTGACGCTCAATGTCAGTCCTGATGCTTAATGCCATTCTTCTCGCGAAAATGGGAGCTCAATGACACTTTTTGATGCTTAGCATCCTAGAACTAAAATGCTCCAGACTTGTAGTACAAAAAAATGTCGCTCAATGATGCCCTACTGTCACTTCACGCCAAACCATTCACAAAATGGATGCTTAGTGACACTTTCTAGCACTTAGCGTCCTAAGCTAAATTTCTCCCAGACGAAGTTGGCGTTCAACGCCAATATAACACTGCTCAATGCTATATCAGTTGATAGCAAACACATTTTCTGATTTTAAGTGAACTTGGACCTCATCAATTGTTCAAATTGTTACTCCTTTCTCAATAGGTTGGTTTAAAACAATTTTACACGTAAAAACTTATACATATTTGCTCATACCCTTAATTTTCTCAATCACACAAACCCAAGCAACAATTAAATATGAATAAATTCTCAAAATCATACAATTCAATTCAAGCATACACATTAACTAGATTCAATCAACATGCGAAAACATCATATTTCCCAAACTCACACACATTAAAGCAATTAGCTTTTCTTACACTGGCAAGGTTGCTCAATAAGCCTCACAGAGCCAAAATGTCTCATAACTCACAAATTATTCCTTTCTACACCTAGAAACAACATCAAAACGAACTGACTATGTCGACAAAAACATTGATAAGCAGAAATTCAAGAAACACAACACAAGAAGACATGTAAGTAGAAAAAATCTCACATGCAACCAGGCGAAATAGAGAAGATGAGGAAAATGGGCTGAAAACTAACTTACGTGAACGGAGAAACTAATCGGTACAAATTGAAAAGCTCGCCGCAATGATCAATCATACAGTCTCAGTTATTTAATCAGACGAGCATATAAAAAGAAATCTTAGAGAGATTTCTAGAAAAATAATTTATAAAGAGATTATATGTTTTAAAATAATTAAATTTATTCATAATAAACTATTTATATTAAAACATTTTAATATTAAAATAATACTATTTTAAAACTATTATCACTTCTAAAATGTCTTTTTCTAAGTTTTTACATTAGACAATAAATAAATCATTCATTGCAAATATTAACTCACAATTTTAAACAAAATCTAAATTATAGGAAAAGAAAATAACTAATGAGAAGGTAGAAAGTGAATAAACTCTCATAAATGTGAGCATATTTTCCCCAAAATAAAAAAAATAATTTATTTGTATATTGGGCCAGACTCTTAAGTTAATAGTAAGGTGAGTTTTTTTTTTTTTAATTTTCTATCTGGATTAGTGAGTCAACTTGATTAATCATTTGCTCAATTCAAATAAATTATATTCTTAATTAATCGAATCCATTTTTGGTTTGTATTAAAATTTGTAAATTTTTTTACTTAATCCAATTCAAACATGTGATGAATTGAATTGGTTTACGAATTTTAACCAATTTTAATAATTCTGTAAATAATAAAACAAGTTCATTTAAATTTTATGAATAGACTAAAATTCTTCTTTCAGTTAATTCTTTGTTTTAAATATTTTAGTTATCATGATTAGAAGATTTTATATATATATATATATATATATATATATATATATATATATATATATATATATATATATATTTATACATGATTTATTTAAAATATAAAGCAATTCCAATGTTTTAGTTGTATATATACTAATATTTGAATGAATTTTGAAGGATTTAAGATTATGTAAGATGTAAAGACGGTTAAATGTTATAATAATAGTCTACCTTGATATTTATTAATTAATCCAATTCCAACATATCATCATGTATCAATTGAAAGAAACGAAAAGAGAAAGCATCATAACACTTATAAATATCTTCTATTGTTTTAATTGATACCATTAAACTAAATATATCAATTTAAAATGGAGTCAAATCATTGAGCAAAATATAATTTGTTAAGCAAATTAAATTAGAAAGTTGTTTTGCTGAAATTGGATAAGTAAAATATTATCTGGTGAGCAAAATAATCCAATCCAAATTCATCAAAATCTACTGAGCAATCAAGTCTAGAATTACTGTAGTTTCTTAAGATATACATATATAAGTAAATCTTTTAAAAAAAATAACATTAGGACACAAGTTATTTTGCTTATTTTAATATTTATAAGTGTATATATTTTATATACACCCATTAAATATTTTTTTATAATATCATATTTTATAAATTTATACTTTTTATTTATCATGTAATTGGGTTTAAAATTACTTCACAATTAATTAAAATAATTATAAATACTGATATAAACCCATTAAAATGATATAAAATGTTACGAAAAGAATGTTAAAAATGATATAAAATGTTATGAAAAGAATGTTATAAAAGTATCATTATCTTGTATTAAATGTTGATGACTGTTTTATGTGTGTCTGTAATAACTAGTTCGGTGGATTGTATAATGTACTTTTACACGTTTTCACAGCACTTCAGATTTTTCTTTCATGTGAGTGTACAAAATATATCATTGAAGTTTTTAGGGTTTTTATTTCTTTATTCATTATTAGACTCCGAGTCAAATCATGACAGAATATCAAATGATGTATTTGTTGAACAGAATATTAAATTACTCTTTTTAATTTTTACAATTAAATACGATTTTGATCTTAATTTTAAGTGAAAATTAGAATTAGTTTTTCTTTAAAATTTTGTTTTAATTTAGTTCTTCAACTATATAAATATATAAATTTAGTTTTTTTTAATAAATTTATTTTATGTTTTAAGTATGTTTCATGATAGTATTTAGATTGTTTATACTGTTTGACATATTTTTTCTTCAATATTAACTCAAAAAGCGTTTGAAATAACAAATAAAAT
This sequence comes from Vigna radiata var. radiata, assembly GCF_000741045.1. Lineage (NCBI taxonomy): Eukaryota > Viridiplantae > Streptophyta > Magnoliopsida > Fabales > Fabaceae > Vigna > Vigna radiata. The sequence continues at coordinate 8,400,129 of NC_028358.1, forward strand.
TAATAAAATTTGGTTAAAATGACTAAATTCATATATTTCTAAAGTTACGGAACTAAATTAGATCAAAGTTTTGAAGATGGACTAATTCTAATTTTCATTAAAAGTTAAGGGACAAAAACATATTTAACCCTAATTTTTAAGATCAAAATTTTATTTGTCATCAAATTTGGAATATCTTATGATGTCTTTGTATACATAGACAATTAATTCGTTTCTTCTAAATTTTTTATGATAATATAGACTATTTTCAAATGGGACAAGGTTATTTCTCAAGTAAGATTTGAAACTTTGTAACTAAGAAATTCTTAGAGAACGATCAAAACTGCACGAGGTCCTTAGTAGCCTTTAAATGAGAAAACAATAAGATGGTAATCTTATAAATGTTTTTTTAGAATTAATTTGCTCAATAAAATTGTTAAACCATTCATGTTTTAGATGTCCAAGTTAAGGATTAATCTTAAATATCAAACTTAATTTCATTATTTTTTTAAATATCAATAGTGACCATATTAATTTTTTTTAGCAAAATTTTATATTTGAAATCAATGAAAATGAATTCAATGAGTTCATAATTACGCATTAAATAAAAAAAAAGATGATGATTAATAATGAGACCTCGCAGACAGGTGTCATGAATCATGAGAGATATTTTCTTTAATACACTCCCTTTATCATGTCATGCTCCAATGATTACATTTTGTTTTGTGATTGAATTTTGAAATTGGTTTGATTTAATTTAAGCATTATATGATCGACAATTATTTGACATTTTGTATTCTAAGAAATTATATGATATTTTCACGGTTATTATCGAATATGCTTGTAACTTTCATTTTTATTTAAATTCCCTACATATTTTTTTTTTTTTTTTAAATTTATGAGAATATTATGGTCAAATGTAATGTAGCACTCTTTAAATACAGTGAAGAATAAAATATGAGGGAAGGATATAAGTGAAAAGAAATAAGAAATTTCATTGATGAAGATATGCGACAACAAAACAGAAAAGAGACTCTTATTTTCTCTCACAAAAAAATAGTAATACTATGAGCCGGAATGGAAATAAGTAGCTCAAAACTAACTTGGGCTTTCTTTGTAGCAGCAAAATCATAAAACTTTTGTTTGTGGAAGGAAACAAAATTCAGCAATTGGCTCTAACGATTCTCAGCCAAATTGGCAATTTCTGACTCCATCTTGGAATCCTTATCTGTCTGACCATGTTCATCTTCCACTGATGTGTTGGAAACTTTCTCATCGTCATCTGTTACTGTCTGAAGTTTGGAATTTTCCCAATCCTCACAAACAGTGATTCTGTTCATTGCTTCCCATGTCTGAACAAGTCTATCTGGCCCTGGCTGCCACACAATGTCACCATTTCTTCTTTTCAAGATGATTTTGTACTGGAATTTTCCAGCAGGTACGGCCTGATCGCATGAAATGTGACAAGGAAATAATACTCAGCACACAACGGTTTCAATATTTTGAAAAGATTATAACAATTGTAACAATAAGACTCACCATCTCTGCCGTCCAAACATGCCCTTCTGACCAGGCCATTGGTATGGCTTTTGCAGGGTTCCATGAGCCAAACATCGGATCACTACCAACTACTAGAAATTGCTCCCCAAATTTACAGTTGCGATGCATCTGAAATTTGACATTGATAATCTTTCCTTCTTCCTCTGCATCACAGAAATTGACATTTTTTTAGAGAGCCTCTTAGACAGAACATATATATTCATTGAAAGATACTACATGATGTTTTGCTAAGACTAATAACTCACTCGGTTGTTCTTCTGGAGTTTTGAGCACCAAATTGTCCAAATCAACCTGCATCATGTCATGCAAACCAAGATTAAATTTCATAAACCACCTCTAGTTTCATTATTTAACAATCAGAAAGTTTGATTTCGTTACAAATTTCTCCACATAAGAGAAAGAAGTTGTAAGTTTGATCCGATGGAGAATTTTTACAAACACATGCAAGGCCAAGACCAATATCCATCATCAAACAATTAAAACAAAGGAAGGAAAAGCAAAAGTATATGAAAAAGAAAAGACCATGGTTTTGGATGGCAGTGCATGAAGTGGGAGAAGACCCTTGTTTTGAACAAGTCTTGGGAAGCCAAAGTTGCAGGCTTTGTTGTGATTGGTGGTGAAGAAAAAATTGGGTGTGTTGGAAGCATTAGGAACAGAGTTAGGAAGATGGGTTCCTAGAATGGGGTTGGAGCAAGACGTGTTGAGAGCCATCTCAGTTGAATCACAGGCAAAGAAACAATGTTATTATGGCCGTGTTATTGAGAGTGTAAGTGGGGTTGGTTTTATAGAGTAGTTTGTGGCAATTGAAAGCTAAAAATAGAACATGTGTTCCTTTTGCTTTTTATTCGACGTGAGAATCTCAACTAACTCATTGTTCATTTGTCTATGTGAGTGGCTACACTCAACTCTCGGAGCTCACTTTCTTCGCTTCTGTCTCCTGCTGAATTGTTCTGTATGCTCATCAAAATCTGCTTCATCTTTCTGTCTTTTCTTTTTGTTAGTTACTGTGCCCCTTCTTCTATTCTTTTAACAAAACCATTAAATTAAACTTATAATTTCTAAAAATATTATTAATAATTGCATTAGTTATTACAAATTTATTCTAATTATATCTTACAAATAATTACATTAAAGTATGCCTGTAACAATAAACAGTGCACATGGATATTTCTTTGTATAATATGTTTTCACATATTTTAATCTTTGTGATTATAAATGTAATTTATTATTCTCATTTCATTCTTATTAGTGTTTTCTTTTTTTAAACTAATTTTTTAATAACTGATAAGTTATTTATAATGTAGTAGCTTATAATAACAACCAATAAAATAATAATATGTAATCTATTGTTAAAAAATAATTATGAGAAGTTGTTAATATATTATAGTCCTTTCTTTTTCTTATTTTTTTTTTGTCTTCCATATTTACTATACAAGTCTCATGTTGGTGAACTGTTAATAATAAATTGATAGATCTACACTTATTTCACATTAATTTTATAATAAAAAAGTGAAAAATTAATAATATATATATATATATATATATATATATATATAATATTAATAATACAAATTATTCATCCTATCATGTAAAAAATTATTTTACAATTTATGTATTTAATTTGTTTTTAAATAGATTTTTATAATAATCATATATTTCAACTCTACCATTTAATATATGATAAATTATTATTCTAGTTCTTATATAGAACTATTTTTCACGTCTAAAATTTTCATATCAATTCAAAATATTAATTCATGATATCCATTCTCAAAAATTAATTTAAATATTTGTTAACTTTTAAAATAAATAAATAATTAAGTTTTCTAATGTGTATCATTAAATTCATTTTAATCATTATTAAATTAATTTCTAATGTATTTTTAATATATTTATAATTAAATAATAATTTATATTTAAAATATTAAATCATTTATTCTAAACTATTTTTTATTCTTCTTTTATCTATTTATAATTCTCATCACTTTCGTTTAAAGTTTTTAAAGAATAACTAAAGCAATAATCTTTTATACTATTTATTTTATTTTAATTTTATTTTTTATGATTTCTAATGACTTAATCTGTCATTAAATAAAGTTAAATTTAAAATAATAATTTCATTTTTACTTTTTATAATAATTGTAACGTTCTAAAATATAGTATAAACTATATTATATAATAATTACATATAATAATAAGATAGATCAGTTATTCATAAGAGATTAAAGTTTTTTTTTTAACGGTACAATTATTTAAAAATAACTATAACATTAAAACTTTTAAACAGAAACCTAATCTAAAGCAAAATCATTTACAAGACCGAACGATTTATATTAAACGGGTGGATCTTCTCTTTTCAGAGCTTGCTCCACCGATACCTCTTCTCCCACTGCTCACACTCATAGGATGATCATTGCAAAGGATAAACTGAATGGTTGAATATGGCAAAACAGAAAAGAAGGGTAAGCTACTGTAATTTAATAGTTATGTTAACATATAATTCAATAAAAAGATAAAACACTCATAAGCAATGCATAAAACATATATACACATCTTGACCGACCACTTTTACTTTGACTGTCCGGACTGGTATGAATATGTAGCTTTGGTCGTTCGTGCACTCGTGGGTGTAGTAACTGGAAAACTCAACAGCTGTCACACGAGGTGAGCTCGTTATCTCTCATCTAAAGTCTCCCCTTTACACTAGGACCTCCTGCTATTCTCACGACATGTGTTATCCATCTCTACTTGAGACTTAATAACTATTAAAATGTCATCATGAACGTCGTGGATTACGCTGTCCATATTCATACCTTACTACCACATCAAAACCAAACACCGAGACATTCCTTATTGGAATTGTCCTTCATATAAACATTAAATTTATTGTTTTAAGAAACTTAGTGAAAGAAAGAACTATCAAGGTAAACTATTGCATTTCCTAACTCAAGTTGATGATATAATGACCAAACCACTCAAATTAAAACAATTCTCAAAGTTGCATAGGATGTTAAAAATATTGTTGGTTTCAAGTAATTAAATGTTAATTCTGTCTTTTAATTTTCTGGTTAAATAATATGATTAATTATTGACCTATTATTCAGATATGATGTCATGTGTTTAGGAAACTACTTAGAGGATGCAAAATCTGTTTTTCGTTTCTTTGTAAGACTATAAAATTTAAAGCTTTTTTTGAATTGAACAAATGAGATTTTCAGAAAATAGAGAGTATTTTATCTTCGTAGTGACAAAAACTTCTTTAATAGAAATGAGATTATTTGATAATTCTATTTAAAAAATTAAAACATTAAGAAAATATTAATTCTAAATATACTCATGTTTTATTCATTTATTTACTAAATTATGAGCTAATCATATTTTGTAGATAATAATACACATATGTTATTAAAAAAATAAACTAAAATTGATATACTGATCCCATTAAAAAATGATAATTTATCTATTTTAACATAATAAAAATGAATTTAAAATAAACAAGGTACACAAGAAAAGAAAGGAAAATTTTTAAAATAAAAAATTTAATAAATTGACAACTTTACTATTTTAGCACTTTTAAAATAATAGGCACTAACTATTAAAAGAATATTTTTTTTCTGTATTTTACTTTTATAGTTGTAGAGAAAGAATGTGATCGTCGATTTCAAAATTTATATTAAAATTTGAAAACAAGAGAAAAGGAGATCAAACTCAATTGCTGCGAGATACTTGTCTCTCTCTCTTTGAACCCCTTCAATTTCATGGCTTCCCGCAATCCTAGCAATGTAAGTAAAACCTGTTGTTCTTTTCACTCCAATCTTTGTTTCGTTTTCTATCAATCCATATCTTGCTGCTTTTCCCTCTAGACCATGTTGTTTTCCCTTTCAGAGAAGGGTGGGCCCCGAAGAAGCTTCTCCTGACAAGCATCGCAGTCCGGCTGCTGTTGGGAGGCCTAGAACGCCATTTTCCGTTGTCACAAATCGCTCAGACCTTAGCACGACGAGTGATTTCTATTCTTAAAAACGAGGTATCAACCCTTTCAGATCTGGCTAATCAGGCCTACCCATCATAGTACAGGTTTTACCCGTGCCCGTCTGTCCATACGCAAAGATGCACACCTGTCATTGTAAAGCATGCCCCTCTGTGTCAAGCACGGCTTAGACCCAAATACACAAATAAAAGAAAGAAAAAATATGGACGCCTCTATTTAAAAGCATATTTAAAATGGTATATAATCCATTTTTCCACCTCTATTATGCATCTCACGGCTGAGACAACTTTACAAGAAATAAACACAACTGAATTGTCTTCAGCCACCTTAAGTATATTTGAACAAAATACTAGGCTAGAGTTCATAATAAATAACAAATTTAAAGAATGTATACTTCAAACGTTGATAGCATACTCAAGGAAGATACAAAGATAAAGAGGACAGTGCTAACTTAACAACAACCTCAGTGATCACTAATTAGTGACTATTTCCTACGAAGGGCAGAAAACAGACAACCATATACTACAAGCAATAATAATAATAAGAAAAAAGTCTCTTTAACAACTCTTTTTTGACAACGTGGCAGTTTGTGATTGGTCCGTTTCAAATACTTTTTTTAGAATAAATTCAAATAGACCAATAAAATTCAACAACATGTGTCCTGTTGTAAAAAAGTTGTTAAAAAAGAGTTGTTAAAATATCATTGTCCTAATAACAATATTAATCTTATCCCACACACAGTGTTTTATTTAAACATACAAAACAATATCCCAAAGGTAATATAATCATTTAATTTTTTGGTTTTACCACCAGTGTACCCAATAAATTTCGTATGATTGTGCAAATGCAAGAAATCACCCATGGTATTTTAAAAATTGAAAATCATTATCCCAAACATATGCACTGGGGTACGTTAGTTTTTTTTTTCTAGTCCCAAACACCAATGGCTATTTCCTTTTTCTTGCTAACCGGGGCTATAGGAGCGTGGCAGATAAAGAATTTCAAGTAGTAGAAGGAGAGAAGTCAAGAAAAAAACTGCATAACACTATTTTGGTAGGTATTATTTGCTTTTCGTATATATATTTTATTGGATTTTTATAATGTAAATCTCCACTTATAGGTCAATGATATTCAATTACTTTCTATTTCAGAAACTAAAAGAAAATATTCGAATTTTCTGCCGTGTACGGCCGCTCCTACCGGATGACAGTGCGGACACGGTTGTTTCATTCCCTACTTCAATAGAAGCGCTTGTGGGGGTATTGAATTGGTGCAAAGAGGTATATATACAAACATTTTTTTGCTCTGCAGCTTTTGTACTTTATGATTTACGTGTTTAGTGTAGTAGACGTGCTTTGACGAGCATCAAAATTCCAAAAAGGTCTCTATTTCGAAAAAAAAATTCTGAAAGAATGTATAAAATGAAAAATCTTATAAATAGAAATGAAAACTAAACAAAATGAAAAATCTTATATAATTTTAAACGAAGCGAAATCTATTATTACATTTTAATCTTTGTGATTATAAATGTAGTTTATCATTCTCATTTCATTTCTATTAGTCTTTTCTTTTTTGAAACTGATTTTTTAATAACTTCTTTTTGATAACTTATTTATAATGTGGTGGCTTGTAATAACAACTAATAAAATAATAATATGTAATCTATTATTAAAAAATAATTATGAAAAAAGTTATTAATATATGAGAGTCCTTTCTTTTTCTTATCTTTTTTTGTCTTCCATATTATTCACAATACAAGTCTCATGTTGATAAATTAATAGACCTACACTCATTTCACGTTATTTTTATAATAAAAAAGTGAAAAATTAATAATATATATATATATATATATATATATATATATATATAATATTAATAATACAAATTATTCATCCTATCATGTAAAAAATTATTTTACAATTTATGTATTTAATTTGTTTTTAAATTGATTTTTATAATAATCATATATTTCAACTCTACCATTTAATAT
>NC_028358.1:8407787-8409536 GCF_000741045.1 Vigna radiata var. radiata
TAATTAAGTTTTCTAATGTGTATCATTAAATTCATTTTAATCATTATTAAATTAATTTCTAATATATTTTTAATATATTTATTATTACATAATAATTTATATTTAAAATATTAAATCATTTATTCTATACTATGTTTTATTCTTCTTTTATCTATTTATAATTCTCATCACTTGATCGTTTAAAAAGTTATTAAAGAATAACTAAAGCAATAATCTTTTATACTATTTATTTTATTTTAATCTTATTTTTTATGATTTCTAATTACTTGATCGGTTATTAAATAAAGTTAAATATAAAATAATATATTTTCCTTTTACTTTTTATAATAATTGTAACATTCCAAAATATAGTATAAACTATATTATATAATAATCACATATAATAATAAGATAAATCAGTTATTGATAAGAGATTAAAGTTTTTTTTTTAACAGTACAGTTATCTAAAAATAACTATAATATTAAAACTTTTAAGCGGAAATCTAATGTAAAGCAAAACTATGTACAAGACCGAACGATATGTACTAACCTGGTGGATTTTCTCTTTCCAGAGCTTGCTCCACCGATACCTCTTCTCCCACTGCTCACACCCATAGGATGATCATTGCAAAGGATAAACCGAATGGTTGAACATGGCAAAACAGAAAAGAAGGGTAAACTAGTGTAATTTAATAGTCATGTTAACATATAATTCAATAAATAGATAAAACACTCATAAGCAATGCATAAAACATATATATACATATTGACCGACCCTTTTACTTTGACTGTTCAGACTGGTATGAATATGTAGCTTTGGCCGTTCGTGCACTCGTGGGTGTAATAACTGGAAAAGTCAACAACTATCACACGAGGATAGCCCGTTATCTCTCATCTAATGTCTCCCCCCTTAGACTAGGGCCTTATGCTATTCTCACGACATGTGTTACCCATCTCTACTTGAGACTTAGTAACCATTAAAATGTTAGGATGAACGTCGTGGATTATGCTGTCCATATTCATACCTTACTACCACATCAAAACCAAACACCGAGACATTCCTCCTTGGAATTCTCTTTCATATCTACTTTTAGAAATCTCATACCACACTACAATATCAACATTATTTCTCATGCATAATATATTTAAATCACCGAAGTAAACACTCAAAGTACAATATAACCATAATCCTTTTACNAACCGAANGCTTCCTAGAAAGGTCAAATCNAACGGTAACAACTATCACCTATGAATATGACCAAACAGTCAATCTGAAGAGTAGGGCTCAAACATAAGCCTAATACAGTTTGAGGGTCAAACACTTAGAACAACCGAACACTTAGAGCTTAGATTGAATACCAAGAACTTAGGCAGAACCCATATAACTTAGAACGAACATTTAGTGTGAGACCGAACAATCATTCACTATCCAAGAACAGGACCGAACGGTCCATTTTAGGTAATGTTAAAGAAGTGACCGAATATTATTAAGGACTGACCACTAGGAGAGGGACCGAAGACTATAACATTTAAATTCTATAACAAGGCCGATAATCAACATTAGACCAACTCCTAAATGGAGACCGAGCCCCATTAAGGGACCGAGCTCTAATTTAAGACCGAACGTTACAACAGTATGTCCGAAAGATATACTTAAATGAATACTAACTATACACTGACGACCGGTTGCACCGAACGGTCAGGCTTACCAGTTAATTGGGCCGAATTATCAAACTGGTCCAGCTTCATTGGGCTCAAGGCCCATCATGT
>NC_028358.1:8410176-8415162 GCF_000741045.1 Vigna radiata var. radiata
ACGGACGGTCGGAAGAGCGGACGACGAAGATATTTGAAGATCTTGCATCAGAGAGAAGCAGAATCACGTCATCGAGGTTAGTGCTTTCGGTCCCAGAAATTCCTACCGAAACATTTTGGCGCCCACCGTGGGGCCGAAAGCGAAGACTCCCTATGGTGACCACCAGAAGCATGGACGGTATCGATCATACAGAACTCATTAGACGGATCCAGGCTCAACTGGAGGAACAGACCCAGATGATTCGTCAACAATAGGAGGCACACCAGAAACTTGTTGAAGAGATGGCCCGACTTAAAGAGAGACGACCGAAGATGACGAAGGACAACAGCCGCACTGGCGGCCACAATGATGGTCACAACGATGGTCACAATAGCGGCCGGAATGACGGTCGTCGTGATGACAACGGTCGCCCTCCACGATCGCCTGAATTGCTACCATTCACTGAAGAGATTATGCAGGCTACAATGCCCGATCAGCCTCCCCCTCAAATTGAAAAATTTGACGGGACGACGGACCCCGAACACCATCTCCGAAATCTCGTCGACTCCATGGCTTTTTATTCCAACAGCGATCCAGTCAAGTGTAGGGCTTTCTCCTTGTCTCGAAAAGAGGAAGCGCTAGAATGGTACTACACTCTTCCTCCGAATTCTGTTGACAGTTTTTATATTGTCACCACTCTGTTCAAAAGACAATTTTCGGCCAACCGAAGGGAGAGGATGTCCGCTGCCGAACTCGTCAATCTCAAACAAGGGAGAGACGAGCCGCTAAGAACATTCATGCGCAGATATTCTGAAGCAGCCAAAAGAGTAAAAGGTGTTACCCATGAGTTCATCATCAACAACCTCCCCAACAGCCTCAAACCGGGGTTTGTCTCGGAAAGTCTATATGCTGAATTACCGAAAACCATGGAGTAATTACAGGAAAAAATGACCAAATTTATCAAAATGGAAGATCAACGACATTACCGTAAGAAAGTTGAAGCCCCCACGACAGAAACTAAACGCGATGACCAACGATCGCATGACAAGGGTCATAATCAAAGGCCCTCTCGAAGAGGGCTTCCAGTTCCGCTCGGTCCCCGCTACGACCATTATGCACATCTCACTGCTCCGAGGGAAAAAATGTTCGACAAAGACCTCCAAACCAACCTGATCACCGTTCACAGACGACGCACGCCTAGAGATGCGGACGGATCTAAAACATGTCGGTTTCATGATAACCGGGGACACTCCACAGAAAGGTGCCAAGGCCTTAAAGACGAAATCGAAAGGTTAATCCGTGCTGGATACTCGCGAGAATTTGTTAAAACAGAGACAGGCCAACGAGGGCGCTCGCCCAAAAAGATTAGAAGAAGCCCTGAACCTTCACGCCGAAAGCCCGAATGCCCCCGAGAGCGTTCGAGAAGCAGATCTAGAAAGCGAGATACGACCCCGAAGGGTCACATTGACACCATATCAGGAGGTTTTGCTGGGGGCGAAGCCTCATCCTCAGCCCGCAAAAGACACTTGCGGAACCTGCGTAGCGTCCACACGATAGTTCGAAATCCCTTTTCAATGTCGGACATCACCTTTACTGACAAGGATTTTCACGCCCCATACCCAGAACGGGATGATCCTATGGTCATTACAGCCTGAATAACGCAGTATGACGTGAGCAAAGTTCTGATTGACCAAGGAAGTTCGCTCAACATTTTATACTGGACAACATTCTAGAAGATGGTGCTGACAGAAGATGCGATAACACCCTTTCACGAACAGATTGTTGGATTCGCAGGGGAACGTGTCGACACCCGGGGATACCTCGACCTGAGGACCCGCTTGGGCACCGGTGACAAATCTAGAGAAATCTGTGTGCGCTTCCTACTGGTCGAAGCCAATACTTCATATAACGCTCTTCTAGGGCGTCCCTGCCTAAACGCTTTCGGAGCGATCGTATCGACTCCTCATTTGGCAATGAAGTTCCCGTCCGAAAGCGGCGAAATATGCACCGTTCGGGCATATCAGAATACCGCTCGGCAATGTTACACTGCTTCCTTAAAGGCCACGACTTACAGAAAGGAGAGAAGACCTGAAGCTATCCTGGTTGACCTAGACCCTAGGACCAACACAGATGATCGCATTCAACCCCGGGGAGAGATTAAACCGTTCGTCCTGGGGAAGAATGCTGAGCAAACTACTAACATAGGAGCTGATCTCACTCCTGTCGAAGAGGGCAACCTAACCGCATTACTGCGGTCCAATAACGACCTCTTTGCATGGAGCGCCTCAGATATGCCTGACATCCATTCCAGCGTTATCACGCACAAGTTATCCATATTTCGAGAGGCTCGACCAATAGCGCAGAAGAAGAGAAGGCTCGGCACCGAAAAAAGGGTGGCCGTACAGAATGAAGTTGACAAACTGATCACGGCTGGATTCATCCGGGAGATAACATACACCACTTGGTTGACAAATGTAGTCATGGTGAAAAAGTCGAACGGTCAGTGGCGAATGTGTGTAGATTTCACTGATCTCAACAAAGCTTGTCCCAAGGACAACTACCCCCTTCCCAGCATTGATTGACTTGTGGACGGCGCCTCCGGACACACGGTCCTCAGATTCCTAGACGCATACTCCGGATATAACCAGATTCCGATGTACGCTCCAGACCGAGACAACACGACTTTCATCACTGAGCAAGCCAATTACTGCTACAAGGTAATGCCGTTTGGCCTGAAAAATGCAGGTGCAACCTACCAACGACTCATGGACAAAATCTTCCACAATCAAATCGGGCGTTGCATGGAGGTTTACGTGGATGACATGGTGGTACGAAGTTGTTCCCATCAACAACACTTGAAGGATCTAGCAGAGGTCTTCCACCAACTCAAGCAGTACGGTTTACGCCTAAATGCGTCCAAATGCACGTTCGGGGTGTCGGCGGGTAAATTCCTAGGTTTTATGCTAACAAATCGAGGAATTGAGGCCAACCCGGACAAATGTCGAGCAATCCTGGAGATGAGAAGCCCAACCAAGTTGAAAGAGGTTTAATGCTTAGTCGGACGCCTCACCGCTCTATCACGGTTTATACCGAAGCTCTCCGATCACATCAAGTTGATACTCTTGAACATGAAGAAAAATGTCCCTCGACATTGGGACGATCACTGTGAGGCGGCCTTCTCCGCCCTAAAGAACATATTGACCAATCCGCCCATCATGAGCCATCCGACAGAAGGGTTTGACTTACAACTATATTTGTCCGCATTCAGCCATTCGGTAAGTGTCGCCCTTATTCAAGAGACACCAATTTTTAAGCTCATTTATTTTGTTAGCAGAACCTTGTAGGGGGGCGAAGAACGATACTCGCAGGTGGAGAAAGTAGCATTGGCCCTACTAACAGCGGCAAGACGGCTCCGCCCATACTTTCAAAGCCACCAAGTTATTATCCGAACCAACCATCCGGTCGCCAGGATTCTCAAGAAATCGGACCTAGCAGGAAGGATGGTCTCCTGGTCCATCGAATTATCCGAATTCGGCTTGCGTTTCGAGCCACAGGGCTCCATCAAGGGCCAGCACTTAGCAGATTTCGCAGCAGAACTACCCCTGACGGAAGAACCGTCCGTATGGAATTTGAACGTAGACGGATCCTCAGACAAAAGAGGAGGAGGAGCCGGTATAGTACTAGAGGGACCGAACGGTCTTCTTGTCGAGCAAGCAATATCCTTCACATTCCAGCTCAGTAACAATAAAGCAGAATATGAAGCCCTAATCAGCGGACTACTCTTGGCCGCCGAGCTGGACATTGAACACTTAGAATGCAGAATGGATTCCCAACTAGTTGTGGGGCATATTAACGGAACCTTCCAGGTCAAGGACAATCATCTATTACGTTACTATCACAAAGTCCGCGACCTCATTAAAGCGTTCAACACTTTCAAAATCATCCATGTACCCAAGGCACAAAATTCCCGAGCGGATTTACTTTCCAAACTGACACATGCCCGAGGAAACTCCCAACTCACTTCGGTAATCAAAACCACGCTGGAACAGCCTCTTTTAGAGACTTGCTCCACCAGCGTCATTCCTTCTAAAGCTGACTGGTGGCAAGATATAATACAGTTGATGATTCAGCAAGAACAGGGTACACGGGGAAGTGCGGTCGATTCTAAACGAATCGCTCGCTTTACATTTATAGGAGATGATCTCTACCGACGTGGGTACACTACTCCTCTGTTGAAGTGTTTGTCTAGCGAAGAAACCAAGTACGTCATGCAGGAACTACATCATGGCATTTGTGGCTCTCACTTGGGTAAAAGAACGCTTAGAGCCAAGATATTACGAGCAGGTTTCTACTGGCCCACAATTGAACAAGGTTGCAAAGAGTTCGTCCGAAAGTGCATCTCCTGCCAGTCTGATGGGTGTCGCACCCCATGCAAATTTAATGAGCATAAAGAAATGCAGTATAACTAGGATGTGACTCTTAGGTCGTCTCTCAAGGACCAACTGTGATTCAGGAATCAGGTCTAACACGAAAAGGGGGAGGTTGTGAAAGGTTTTTTTTTTTTGTGACGAGAATTAAACTCAACTAAAATGCATGGAATTAAGCACAACCGAATAAGATAGAAAACATTAAAGTAAAATAAAATGATAAACCTAACACTGCAATACTATTCACCACGGCAACGGGAATTAAAAGTTGTTACTCTTAAACTAAGAAATGAAGGGCACATTGCAGCAGCTAGCAATGCTATTCACCACGGCAACAAGACGTGTGCACATTCTTCCACCAATGAATCAGCACCCAAAATGGGAATTACGTGTGCCACCTTCAACTTAAATGAAATGAAAATAAGAAAGGCATGTGCTGCATGATAATGACATATTTTGCTATGATTTCAGTAGTAAATTGAGAGAAAATGTCAACTCTTTCTTAGCTTTATACCTTCTTTATGCCTCAATTTGTTAAGTTTCTAAGTAGCTACATCTTTAGTTGAATTCATTTAAATTG
>NC_028358.1:8415450-8421726 GCF_000741045.1 Vigna radiata var. radiata
GGGTGCAGCTGGGGTGCAGCTGAGCCCCATTCTCCTCTGGAATGTTGTAGCTGGGGTGCAGCTGAGCGCCCTGCTCTCTGGAAGGCTATCGTTGAGGTGCAGCTGGGGTGCAACTGAGCGTCCTGCTCTTTGGAAAGCTGGAGCTGGGGTGCAGCTGAGGTGCAGCTGAACGGCCAGCTCTCTGGAAATCTGCAGCTGGGGTGCAGCTGAGGTGTAGCTGAGCGGTGGCAATGCTGATGTGGAAAAATTAGGTCTTTTTAGGCCAAAAACGCGAGGGGCTTGGGATCTTTTGGCACCCAGACTCGTTTTGGAGCTCTTGGAGGCAGCTTGGAGTTGTGGGAACACTCCTTCTTCATCCTTGGGTCTCCTTTCTTCTTCCATTTTCACCATTGTTGTAAGCTCAAGCTCTCCATTCATGGAGAGCTAGTTTCATTGTTGTTGGGGGATTGTTGTAGCCACTGAACTTTTATGTAAATCATTTTGTTTTGAATGAAAATATGTCTCTTTCATTGATTGCTAGTGTTTGATTTCTTCTCTTAATGCTTGTTGTGAAATTGCTACTCATAACTTGATTTTAGGGTTGCTTAATATTGGGAAATGTTGGGTAAATCCGGACTTGGGTTAAACACCTAAAGGAAATAGTACCTAGGGATAGAACTAGGCCCTTTGGTTGTCTTAAAATATCATTTCTTAATGCGGAACTAATTGTTAGGTTTTCCAAGGGATTGAAGCTTAATAAGGAAGTCTAGACTCTTTCTACCAAGGGATTGGGGTTTGAGTAATTTAGTAGATTGACATTGACAATTTAATGAAGAGGAAATAATTTTATTTACATAAGAGTGAAGTCGGTGAAAGCATACCCCCAACAATATCATTCCATTGCATTTCTAATCTCTCCATTTCAAAGTGTTTGAGTGCTTAAGATCACTTTTATCATTTATGTTTTATAGTTACTTTAATTTCACCAAAACTCAAGTTATGGAAACATTCTTTAGTCTAGGTTAATTAGAAATTATACGATTGTCTAGTTTCACGAGTCTCTTGGGAAACGATATCCGGTCTTACCGGTTTCATTACTTGAAACGATTTGGTACACTTGCCAAAGTCTCAACAAGTTTTTGGCGCCGTTGCCGGGGACTCGGTGTTCAAACTAGACTTTTGTGTGTTTTTTAACTAATTTAGACTTTATTCTTTTGTTTATAATTTTCTATTTTATAGTAATTACTATTTTCATATTTTTGGGGCTAACTTGTGGCTCGAGTTTGGTTGTTCTCTAGTGTATGCAGGGAACTATTCGTACAAGGATGACTGTGTCACCTGAACCACTCCTTGTCGACCTTGAGATCGAAAAAATAGCTCGTAGAAACAACAGTGACACTAGGAGACGACGAGCCATTAGTCAACAAGCTGCCCCTGAATCTTCGACTTATCTCAATAATCAACCTATTGATCTTCTGGATACTTCTTTTGTGAACGAGATGAATGGCACAAGACCACCTCCACGAAGAACCATAGGGGACTCCATTGCTTACACTAGCCCGAGAAATTTCTCAAGCATTGTGAGGCCCACTATGAGTGATAAACTTGCAGAAATGAAGCCAACTTTACTCCAACTCATCAGTTCTAATCAATTTTCTGGCATGGATAATGAAGACCCTCATGCTCATTTGGTCAATTTCTATGAGTTGTGTGGCTCTGTGGGTGCTCTGGGGGAGGAGGAAGAAGCATTGTATATGAGACTCTTCCCATTTTCTCTGAATGGCAAAGCAAATGATTGGCTTCAGTCACAACCTAATCAAAGTTTGACTAGTTGGGAGGATGTGGAACACAAATTTCTTGCTCGCTTCTTTCCACCATCTAAAAGCACAGAGGTAAAGGCTGCGATTGCTACTTTTGTCCAAGGAGTAGATGAACCACTGTGTGAAGCCTGGGAAAGATTCAAAGCTTTATTGAGGAAGTGTCCCAGTCATGGTTTTAGCTTGGAGATGCAAGTGCAAATCTTCTACAATGGTTTGCAACCTCATACAATGATGATACTTGATGCATCTTTTGGTGGGTCGGTTCTGTTAAGAACTGCTGATGAGGCCATTGCTATTATTGAAAACATGGTTTCCACTGACATGCGGAGCCGACGTGGGAGGACTCAAGTTCAGAAAAGAGGAGTTTATGAACTTAATGCTCAAGATGATATACTTGCACAAAACAAACTTCTTACCCAACAAATGGAGGTCCTAACCCAAAATATGGCCAAGTTACCTCAGCAGTTGCAAGCAATGCAAAACCAAGCTCAACCGCATCATCAAGTTATGAGATGTGATTTCTGTGGAGATAATCATCTTAATGGCCATTGTCAAGTTCCTAGTGGTTCCCAATCTGAAGAAATCAACTACATGGAGAACCAAGGAAGACAATATTTGTTCAACAACACCTTCCCTAATCCTTCCAATCAAGGGTGGAGACAAGCACAAGGAGCTTCTGGTAGTAGAAATTCTTATCAACCTGCTCATCAATACTCATCTTAGAATGATAAGAATACAAAACTAGAAGAAACATTGCAGATGTTCATGCAACAGTCCATGCAAAACCAAAAGAATATTGATGCATCTATAAAGAATTTGGAAATGCAAGTTGGTCAGTTGGCCAAACAATTGGCAAATCAACAAAGTGGACAATTTTCTGCTAATACTCAAGCCAACCCTAAGGAAGAGTGTAATGTCATATTCACTAGAAGTGGAAAAGAGGTTGGGAGGAAAGGAGAAGAAAAAGAAAAGAAAGAAGAAGAAGAAAAGAAGGAAAAGAATGAAGAAGAGAATCAAGGAGAAAAAGAAGTGGAAGAAGAGATTGTTGAAGGAGAAGAAGAAATTAAAGGAAAAGAAAAAGAGAAAAAGAAAAAAGAAAAAGAGGTTGTGAAACACCTTCCTTATCCCAAAATCCCCTCCAATAGAGAAAAGGAGAAACAATTGGCTCGATTCAACCAAATATTCAACCAGCTTGAGATCACTATGCCCTTGACCGAAGCACTACAACAAATTCCTGCCTATGCAAAGTACATAAAGCAAATCCTCAACAAGAAGAAAAAGTATTTAGATGAGGAAACAATTGAAGTGCAGGGAAATTGCAGTGCCATCATGCAAAAGACTCTCCCTCAAAAATTTAAAGATCCGGGGAGTTTCACCATACCATGCACCATTGGAAACCATGATATAGGGAAAACTCTTATTGATTTAGGGGCTAGCATCAACCTGATGCCCCTATCTATGCTTAAAAAGATTAGTGATCTTGAAGCCAAGCCAACACGAATGATGCTTCAATTGGCAGATAGGTCCATCAAATACCCTTATGGTGTGGTAAAAGACGTGGTGGTGAACATTGATAAGCTTCAATTCCCGGTGGACTTTGTAGTGATGGAGATGGAGGAAGATGCTGAGATACCGCTCATCCTTGGAAGACCTTTCATGAAGACAACTAAGGTTGTCATTCATATGGAAGAGGGAATACTGAAAATAAAGGACCAAGATAGAGAGGTAACTTTCAATGTCTTTGAAGCTGGGCAGCCAAGTCATGAGGAACAGACTAGCCTTGCAGTAACCGGTGAAGTTCTATCTGTTACTAGTCTACCAAGGCAAGTTGCTAAGTTAGCCAAAAAGAGCCTAAATTGTTTCTCTCCAAAAGTAAAGAAGGAGGATGGAGATAAAGAAGAGAAACTTGCACACCAACTCCTTGTTGTGGAAAGTAATGAACCAAAACCTGGCAAACCAGTGAAGCTCAAGAATAGGTTATGGGTTATTAAGGCGATAAAGGCAAATGGGGTACTTGAAATCGAGGCTCCCTACTCAAGGAGAGTCAAGTTGGTGACAAGAAAATTGCTGAGATTGTGTTGATGTCATGAAAGGAAGAAGCACACCAACATAAAAAATCAACCTTGAGCATAACGGTGTCAGGCTCGTGACGTTAAACAAGCGCTTACTGGGAAGCAACCCAGCTTTCTAACCTTTTCTCTTGTGTGACTTTGTTATTTGAGCGTGTTTTGATTTTTAGAATGCGTTTTAATAGGTTTTAGTTTGATTTGGTGATTTTTGAGTGTTTGAGTTTGGATGGTAGTTAGTAAGGTGTGATTAGTGTATTGTTGTTAATGTTTACTTTTGTTGTGAAAGAATATGTCTTGGAGTATTTTTTTGATTGTGTTGATGTGTTCTAGAACATTTAGGGTGCAATGATTTGTTTTGAATTAGTTAGATATATGCTTTGTGTAAAAGCATGGTCTTAACATGTTTAGTTAGGTGCATTGTCACTCATCTTTTAGATTCATGCATTTGATTGTTTTCGTGGTGCATTCTTGTTGTTTTTAAGTAGTAGAAACATGATCATTTAGTTTGAAAGAGATTGAATGCATGCAAATGTCGAAAATCCAAGATTTAAAGCCCAAAATGCAGCAAAAATAAACTCTGCAACTACCGCTCAGCTGCACCTGCGCTGCACCTGCGCGCTATACCAGCAGAGGGCTTTTTCTACATTTTTCTGATATGGCGCTCAGCTGCACAAAACTTGTGCAGCCCAGCTATGGCGCACCAGGACAGCACTCTGAGCTTAGCTACACAAAACCTGTGCAGCCCAACTATGACACACCAGGACAACACTCCCTTTTTCTCTGTAATTTGGTTCTGTTATAAGTGGGGCTTGCTGCTAACCTTTTGTTTTACATGTTTTATCAAGCTACATGCTTCTATACCACTGGTTATGTGCCAATTTTGGCTTCAAACTTGTTTTTCAAACACCAACCATAATATCTATTTGATGAGTTTTCTTTTGCTTGGCCTGGGGACCAGTCCTATTCTGTTGGGAGAGGTGGAGCAGCAGCTGATGAAGATGAGGAAGAAGAAGATGATGATGATTCTGAAGAGAGTGATGACATCATTTCTTGAGCGATGACAGGACCTTTGACTTTATTTTATTCTGTTGCTTGTTTTTAAATCTGAATGAACCTCTTACTGTTTAGTTTGTGGAAGTTTAGTTTTGGTTGAGTTATCTGGCTTGATAGACTATGCTGAGGCATGATACTGATGCTTGAATGTGAAATTATGCTTGAAATTGTTCAGTTGAGCTCAAATTGTGGTTGCTTTCTTCATGAAAATTCTGAGAATGCCTTATGTTTAACTGCGATCAATACTTATGGCAGTTGCTTGAGGATGTTTGTGGAACCTTAAGTTAACCTGGTGAGATGTTGTGCCTTAAATTTTTCTTGTGAATGCTATCATGATAGATCACAACTGACTTTGCCTGAGTTTCTCTGGTTTGAATAATTTGCTTGCTTGTCACACATGATCAAGGCCGTGTTTTTCTTCTACCTCAAATAAGCCAATACAAACCTCTTGGACCTTAATGAAAGATGTTTGCCCTCTTTGAACCTCAAACCTAATGAAAATTCCCTGATTTCCATACCTTGAGCTGAATAGAGAATTCATGTTTGCTGNAGGAGAATGGTTTAAAGTTTGGGGGAGTTTGTTGTGTAAGGGTGTATTGAGAAAAAAAAATAAGGAAAAAGAAGAAAGAAAAAGATAAAGAAAAAGAATTGAATGAAAGAAAGTTGGGATATAAGTCAGAAAGTGGTTGTAACTTAAGTGAAGCAAAAGAGAAACTTACATGCATGATTGGAATTGTTTAATCTCTTAGCTCAAGGTGCTTTGTTATCCAGAAAAACCATGTTTCTTTCTTAGCCCAGCCTCAATACAAGCCAATGAAAGTCCTTGTGATGTTGACTTGCTTGTGAATATGTTTAATTTGNTTGAAACGAATGGCAAAGTTGATTTGTATGATATTGTGATAGTTGAGTGATAGATACGCATCTTCATACACCAGTGCATTAGAGTGAAACACTACCTTGGGTGAGGATTGGTTCTACATCTTTCAGTAAAGCATTCTGCCATGATTGTTGATCTCTTTTAAAATGCGGCATTTGACTGATTGAATGTATTGTGAGCACCACTGTGGAAGGCTCATCTATTACACATTTCTAGTCGTTTCAAGTCAAGCAAGTGTTGTGGATTCTGCTGTGTCTGTGAAAATATTTTTTTTGTGTGAGAGTCAGATACCTTTTGCTTGAGGACAAGCAAGGTTCTAAGTTTGGGGGAGTTGATAATGACATATTTTGCTATGATTTCAGTAGTAAATTGAGAGAAAATGACAACTCTTTCTTAGCTTTATACCTTCTTTATGCCTCAATTTGTTAAGTTTCTAAGTAGCTACATCTTTAGTTGAATTCATTTAAATTGCTTCACT
>NC_028358.1:8423341-8435450 GCF_000741045.1 Vigna radiata var. radiata
TTTTTAAAATTCTCAAAACATTCCTTGTAGTTATGGCAACTGTCGTTACAACAATGTGAGGAATGTGAAAATCCTTTGCCCCATGTCTTCAAACAAGAAGAACAACTTTGTGAAGAAGTCATTCTTAACCCTAACCCTTTGCTTTTAAATTTTGGAACAACAACTTTGCTAACTGCAACGTAGCACGAATGGCCAGAAAACCCATTCGTTGTTGAACGAACCACACTCTTGAGCAAATCACGAATTCAATTACACCAGGAACGCAATTTCACCAGGAATCGAAATTTAGGTTGCTGAACCAGATTGTTGAACCCTAAATTGCCCTTAATTCGCATGTTGATTTTATCCCAAATGCAGTTAATCCTAATTTTATTTTAATCCTATCTTTTAAATATTCCACATGATTTTAAATTACGTTTATTTTAACACATATAAAACCTCACAATGCCACGTCAATTATGAGTTTCCAACTCATCAAATTTGTGCCAAGGGGGCAATTCTACCGTTAGTCTTCTTAACGCCGTAAGCAAAAAGGACTAACGTGCACCGTTTTTGCAAAAAGTAGGATATTATTGAACTTTTGAAAAAGAGAGGACCACTTTGAACAGACCCTACGAAGAGATGGACCAAAATAGGTATTAAACCTTTTTTCTATTATAAAACTACCCTTTTTACTTTAATTTTTTTCCTTTTTTTTAGTTTTTTTCTTTTTGTATGAAAACCCTAAATCCCTCATTTTTCACTCACAGTCGTTGATGGGTGTCGCGGCCAATACAAATTTGATTGCATATAAGGAATGCAGTATAGACTAGGAAGTGACTCCTAGGTCGTCTCTCAAGGACCAAACTGCGGTTCAGATTCAGGTCTAACATAGTGAGGGGGGGGGGTTGAAATGTTGTTTGTGGATGCGGAAAAATTAAAATGAACTTAAATTATAATGCAGATGTAAAAAAAAAACATAATTAAATTCAATTAAAACGAAATTAAATGTAATAACACATTTCACCATGCATGAAAATGAAATTAAAACAGTAAAAACGAAACTGTTATAGTAAATACGAAAATTCACGCTGGAACTGGACAACTCTGACCTTTGCTCAATGTTTTACCCATAACTTTTTCTACAGAGCTCTAAATGAAATGAGGTTTTTTTTCCTGGAGAATAGACTCAAATATCTTTCATGTGATATATAAAACGTAGCATTTGGACCTCTGGTGTGGTTGCAGTTATTTTTTTAAAATCGAGTCCAGAGAGTGAAAATGCTAAACCAAATACTAGACTAAACAAATATCTAAACACAGTTAAAGCCATTAAAATGTAACGCTTGAACTAAAAGTAAAATGCTTGGAAATGAAACATTAAATGTAAAATGCTGAACCATATTAAAAGAGTAACAATTAATCAGAGGCAGCGTGGGTGCTCCTCCCAAGAATTAAAAACATTGTGCTGCTTCCTCCAAGCCACACCGTGACATCCTTTCTTCCCATCAATCACCGCTTATGCCTAAGGATAAATCAATGCTACTAGCTAACAGAACGGAAATCACAACCTGCACTAAATGAATCACCATTTCTGCACTAAATGCATCCAATTGAAATTATTGTAGCATCCAATTCAAATTAACGTGTGCAAGTAAAAAGGTCACATGTGTATAAGCCAATTGGGAATAAGCGCCTCCTCTCACCAACATCCAGCACCGTTTCACTATTTCCTTTCTATCTATTACCGCTTCAAGCATTCTAAAAAAAAAAACTCCTAAAGAAAGAAAGAGACTTCTCTCATACGTTGGATTAAAGCTTCAATAAAGAAAGAAAACTCAAAACCTAATGAAAAGGGCAACAACAAAACAAAGGTGGGAATGGGTTTTTCCATAAAATCCTGCTGCCATCGTGATGATCAACACTTAAGCATGACCAAAATATAAAATAAAATAAAAAAAACTAAATCCTTTTTAGCTCCCATGGTGCAGAATGATGTGACGACATTGCTGGATCAAGCAAAGCAAAGAAAGGGATTAAAAACCTGTTGCACGTGACTTGGATTGAAACTTTAACCAAGTGCATTAAACCAAATGGAAAAGCAAAGAGTATTATTCAGCAACATGAAATAAAATATGGAGCATCTCATTTAGCCAATTCTCTTCAATGCCGAGAGAGTGCCCAAAAACGTTGCAGCACCACCTCCAAAAAACGTTCCAGCTGAATTGTTGCCAAAAAATATGACGGCTGCCCACCTTTGCAAAGGCCATGTGTCACTCCAAATAAGGGTGGGGTCCACCCTAAAATAAAAGGGAACCCTAGGTCTAGTGTCCTACAATATTGGGCCCAACAACATNACGGACGGTCGGAAGAGCGGACGACGAAGATATTTGAAGATCTTGCATCAGAGAGAAGCAGAATCACGTCATCGAGGTTAGTGCTTTCGGTCCCATAAATTCCTACCGAAACACTAACATATAACCGAACGGTCATTAACATGCAAGGCCCATTATAGGCCGAACACAATTAAGACCGAATACTATATTAAAATCAACCATCAGTGTAACGATCAGTCATTAACTGAAGTTCCACCTAAGCAGAACTCAGTTAAGACCGAACACAAGAGGAAGGTCGAACGGTCAACGAAGGACTCTCAGTGAACTGCATAATTTTGCAGAATAACTACAAAATTATGATCAACACCAATCTTTACAAATTTCCTTCATTCTTCCCAACTTCTAATCCCCCAAACTTGTATCATATAAACCTATATACTTATCTAAGAACATCTAAACATTCCTTACATTATTTGAAGAGTTTTATCTTGGATTTGAGAGTCAATTTTGCAGAATCATGAACTCAATGACCGAGAATTAGATTTCTTACTTTTGGTACATTTTTGAGTGGCTTAAGGATTCTAACAAGTCTTAAACAACTTATCCAAATTCCCCATACAGACCAAACCCACACCTAACACAAAATCTCCATTTTCACTACCACACTTTCTCCCAATTTCTCTCGGCCATTGAAATAGAATTATGTAGAATCACAAACAACATGAATACATAATTTAATAATCTTCATTAACAATACAAAACACACAATCATTCAGCTTCATACACATGCAAAATCATCATACAACATTTTCATATATCACAGTAAGTAATTAAATTAACTAGCTTCCCTTACCTCTCAACTGGACTGAACAACTCAATAATTCCAGAATTTGGCTCACTACACCAAAAACTCCTAAAAATACTTATAGCTCACCGATTGATGAGAAGAGATCATCCAAAAGACCAAAACAAGATCAGAATTGAGGAGAGGAAGCTAATAAACACATGCAACCAGAAACTTGACTTGCACGTATCAAAATGTTTTAGAATTTCACAAGGATTTAGGAGAATGAAACTTACCAATTCTAAACTCAATTTTGATCGGTGGAAACGAGAGTTCTTGATGCCAGAAAGTCTTAGGCACTGTCTGATTGTTGAAAAGATGAAGTGAGAAGGAAGAATTCTAGAGAGAAAGAGAAGAAAAGAAAGAAGCTAATATTTTAGAGAGATATAAATTCTGAGAAATAAGGAGATGAGCTGCGTTTTGGAAGTTTCTATAAAATGTTCAATCTCTTTATTTTGAGACATCTGTCCCTTCCTCCAACACGTCATTTTTTGGTTCTGACAATAATATTACGTCATTTTTTGGTTCTGACAATAATATTACTTAAAATACTATGTTCTTATTAACAATACTAACTTCTTATTCTCTCATACAAAAAATTCTCTTCATTTTTTTCTTAATAAACTTAAATTATGATAGTCATTCTCAAAAATTATTTTTAGAATTAATTTAATTTTAAAATAAAAAATAATTACTTCTTTGTTTTTAAATACATTTTAATCATAATTAATTTTTTATCTAATGTATTTTTGATATACTTATTATTAAATAATAACTTACATTTAAAATATTAATTTTTTTTCTGTTATTTTTTTCATTTTTAATTTTATCTTTTCATAATTTCTAATCACTTAGTCATTTAATAAATTATTAATAATTATCTTATATTTAAAGTATTAATTTTCTTATACTATTTTTTTTATTTTATCTTTTTATGATTTTTAATTACTTTGTTATGTAATAACATTAAATTTAGAAAAAAATATATATATTAGTTTTATGTCTTAAAATAATATTTTTTAAAGAATAATATTTTTTCATTTTTAATTCTTTTTTTTTATTTCTAATTACTTGATCATTTAATAAAATAAAATTTAGAAAAAAATATTTTACTTTTATATCTTAAAATAATATTATTTAAAGAATAGTATATATTTATTGATATTATAAACTTTTACACTATAATATACAATAAATTTTAATGTAATAATTTTTTCTTAAACAAATTACATTTATCGACTTTTATTTTAATTCATAATATAAATATTTTATTGTTGAATATTTTTCATACATAAAAATTGAAATAAAGTTTTAAATGATTATATTTGTAATAAAATAGATTAAAATATTATATTTAATAGTTTAAATGCTTAAATTAGATATTTATAATAAAAAAAATCATATTTCTATATATTATAAATTTTGTTTTATATTCTTTAAATTTACGTTTTACTATTTTCAATGTGAAAACGTAGAGTTTAAGATTTTAGTATGATCGAAACAAAAAATAAAAACTAACAAACTATTAAAATACACCACAAGTATATTTATATTATCATTACTTAGTCTACAAAATTTATATTAACAAACATTTATTAGATAAGTTTGACAATATACTAAACAAATATAGTAAAAATCATTTTATGAATATAATAATATACATATCAAACAAATTTTTACATACATTAATTAAATAAGTATAATAAAAATTATTAAACAAATACATACTAATTAGATAAATATAAAAAAAATAGATGAGATATTTCATTCATTAAGTAGAAGATTTGAAATATACATTGATTAGAAGAGGATACTTCCAAAGTGTGACTAAGCACAATCTACAAATTACTTATAATTCTTTTCTTTTAACCACTTTTCAACCTTGTGAGACAAAAGGATGGTAAGAAGATGTTCTGTCTCCATGTTCATAAGTCCCACATTAGCCACAACAGATACAAACCAAGTCTTTATAAATGTTGTGACAAGAAGCTCAGCTTGCCGAGTTGCGTAACGTCAACTTGTGACTCAAATGAGGGCATCATGGTGGTAGGATAAAACTGTCGTTTCCTTGGGTTGGCCTTTGATAGCAAGATGCTGGCCTGCCCGCTCCAAGTTGAGAGCTGGCCCATGGGACCTAAGCGAAGGCATAGGTCTTTCGGATCCTAGAGTGGAGGGATAACAGGCTGCTACAGTCACTGTCCTGTTTGCCCAATGAGCCTAGTTTCTTAGATTGTGTTAGTTTCTTTTGTTTTGCAATAAGCTTGTATCTTTTTTGCAGACCAAAGTTTCTGACCTATTCTACATACCATGGAAACCAGAGGAGTAATTGGACACAAGTGGGTCCATGTCAATTCTTTGGGCTTGTGCTCCAGTAAGTATTTTGAATCCCTTGGGCTTGTGCTATTTCTTTTCTCATTGAAACCTTGTTCAATTGCAATCTTCTTTTCATAACTACAATTGCTTGGTCCTGTATACGGTTGCTGTAGAAAGCCAAGCACAGAACAGAGGATGCTGGCTGAATAACTAACTAAGGGCAACACAGATTTTCTGAAAGTTGTTTCTCCTTATGATTTTAAAGCTTTAATCCTTTCTCCATTTGCTAATAGTATCGACAACTTTACCTGTGGGCAAATATTCAACTGGATTTTCATTTCAAATTTGTTATGGAAACAATTGAAATAAGCTTTGTAACCACATTTTAGTAAATTAACCTGTCAAGTTACTTTTAAATTGTATAATATGCTTTAATGATTGATTTTTCCTGCTGAAAATAGTTCCCTTCTTGCAACCATCATGTTGAAACTCCTGAGATGGCAGTTATGATCTTGTGAAGGTTGCGATGCCTTACATTTATCAGAAATTGACATTCACCAACGAAGCTCTTAGATGCTCCTCTCTGTTGAAGGTTTAATACTACTGCAACACTTATTCATCACCTGAGACAATTCATTTGTATACAGAACCAAAATTCCCGAACCAATCAGCTTATCCTAGGGAACCCCTCCACCAGTGCACTTTATAATTTCTTAGTAAGAAATTTCCAATTCCAATCCCTTTCAGTAGATGATGTAGGAGTTTTCTTTTTTGATCTTTTAACTATGGGGAACAATTTATGTAGGTGTTATGTCTCCATTTTCATAAGTCCCACATTGGCCAAAACATAGACTAACCAAGTCTTTATAAATGTTCTGACAAGGATATCATCTCGCCGAGTTGGGTAACGCCGACTTGTGACTCAAGTGAGGGCATCATGTTGGTGGGATAACACCGTGGCTTGTCTGGATTGGGCCTTGACAGCAAAAGGTTGGCCTGCCCGCTCCAAGTTGAGAGCTGGCCCACGGGATCTGAGCGAAGGCGTAGGTCTCTTGGGTCCTAAAGTGGAGGGCACTGCGTGAGGCTGGTTTCACAGAGCAGCGAAAACCTCCCTCTCCTGACAGTGGAGGGATAACAGGCTGCTGCAGTTTCTGCCCTGTGTGTCCAGTCAGCCTAGTTCTTAGACCACCATCGTTTTGGTTTTTTGACAAATTGTGCTGTAGAAAGCTAAAGCTTTAATTCTTTCTCCATTTGCTAATAGTATCGACAACTTTACCTGTGGGCAAATATTCAATTGGATTTTCATTTCAAATTTGTTATGGAAACAATTGAAATAAGCTTTGTGACCACATTTTAGTAAATTAACCTGTCAAGTTACTTTTAAATTGTATATGCTTTAATGATTGATTTTGCTTTACTCAAAATAGTATTCCTTCTTGCAACCATCATGTTGAAACTCCTGAGATAGCAGTTATAATCTTGAGAAGGTTGCGATGCCTTACACTTCTCAGAAATTGACATGCATCAATGAAGCTCTTTGAGGCCCCTCTCTGTTGAAGGTTTAATGCTCCAACTGCAACACTTGATTCATCACCTGAGAAATTCCTTTGTATATACAAAACCAAAATTCCCGAGCCAATCAGCTTATCCTAGGAGAACCTACCACCAGTGCACTTGATAATTTCTGAATAAGAAATTTCCAATTCCAATCCCTTTCAGTAGATGATGTAGGAGTTTTCTTTTTTGATCTTTTAATTATGGGGAACAATTTAAGTGAACACAATAGAATTAATGGTAATACAAATTATCTTTGAGAATTTAAAATGGCAACAAATAAGCTAAAATGTTCATTTGGGAATATTGAATACTTAAAAGATAGCTTATATTGCATTTGCATGGCTACATAAGAATTTATAATAAAATCTTGCAATTTTAGATGTCATTATCTTATCCTTTTTTCCTTCGCTTAGATGCATGCTGTTCATCTTACACTATGCTTTATCTTTATAAACGTTCCTGATAGTATGCAGCTTGTTGAAGACCACAGTGATTGGCATTCGTTCATCAGGTGCATTTGTAGAGCACGACATTCCAATTTGCATCAGAGACACAAAGCAATCCTCAATCGAACCTTTAGCCATTCCTTTAATCTCGTTGTTCCTCCTTATAGCTTTCTCTTCACACTCAGACTCTTCACTTTCCTCATCAAAGTCTTGTTCACAAACTAATGAAGGATCAACGATATCCATGACATTGTTAGATAGAGCATTTGCTACAAACTGCTGAATTCCCGTGCCACCTTCAAATGCTTCATCTGTCGGCCTTTTTCCAGTGAAAATTTCCAGTAACAGTATCCCATAGCTGTATATATCTCCAAGTGTGGAAGGCTTCCCACCCATACCATACTCTGCATGCAAACTATTTTGTTGGTCATTCTTAATCAATGTAATATAATTACAGTTTAGCACTTTGAATTTTGAATAACTCACCTGGAGGGATGTAGCCAATAGAACCCCTTAGGTTATCTGACATAACCGGTTGTGTGGATAACTTGCTTGATTCTTCATACAGAAATGTAGCTAATCCAAAGTCACCAAGACGGGCAACCATATCATTGTCAAGAAGCACGTTACTTGGCTTTATGTCACAATGAACAATTGGAGTTTCACAGAAGTGGTGGAGGTATTCCAGTGCACATGAAACATCAATTGCTATGTTCAGTCTTTGAGTGAATGTCAATGTCTTCTTCTGAAATTGCAAATTTCTTATAGGATGCAACCAATCTTCTAGACTTCCATTAGGCATGTACTCAAACACTAGAGCTTTGAAGTCATTGCCTTGATGATCAACTCCTGAGATGGCAGTTATGATCTTGAGAAGGTTGCGATGCCTTACACTTCTCAGAACATGGCATTCATCAATGAAACTCTCAGGGGCTCCTTTCTGTTGAAGGTTTAATACTTTAACTGCAACACATGATTTATCACCTGACAGAGTTCCTTTATATACAGAACCAAAACTTCCCGAACCAATCAGGTTATCCGGGGAGAACCCACCAGTGCACTTGTTAATTTCTGAGTAAGAAATTTCAAATTCCAAACCCCGTTCAGTAGTTGATGAAGGAATTTTCTTCTTTGATCTTTTTACTATGGGGAACAATATAAGAAAACATGATAGAATTAACAGTAATACAAGGGCACATGAAATAGGGATAGCCACCTTAGGAGCAAGGAGTCTTCTTGCCAAAGAAGCTTTCCTGACAGTGCATGGAGGGAAATTTAGTTCTGGAACGCCCCCACATAGCTTGCTGTTGCCATACAATGAAAGGGATGTAGCATTTTTGAATATTCCGTTCTTTGGTATTTCACCTTCAAAATTATTGTATGAAAGATTTAAATGCTTGAGCTCAGTGAACTCCCCAAGAAACTCGGGAATCTTGCCAGACAAGTTATTTCGTGAAAGATCTATGTCAAGTAAACCTCTCAAATTCTTTAAAGTTTGAGGAATGTTTCCATCAAAAGAATTTCCCTCCAAGTGCAGCTTTTCCAAGCTAATGCATCTGCCAAGAGAAGATGGAATGGCTCCAGAAAAGTTGTTCTCAGACAGCACCAACTCTCCAAGGTTTTGTAGCTTACTCACTTCAGCTGGAAGAGTCCCTGACAAAGCATTATGAGATACATCTAAATAAATTGCTAGTGAAGAAAGGCCAATAACTTCAGGTGGTATGGTGCCACTGAGCTTGTTGCTATAAAGGCTGAGTACCAATAAATTTTGGCAGTTTCCAAGACTAGAAGGGATGCTTCCCTCGAAGTCGTTCTCCTCCAGAAAAATTTTCGTTAATACAGACAAATTTCCCAAGGAGGATGGGATTCTACCTGAAAATTTGTTGACATTCAGATACAATTCTCTCAGATTTTTCAGCCTACCCAATGTATGTGGAAGACTACCAGTTAGATGGTTTCCTTCCAAACTTATGAGGGCCAGGTTTGCAAGATTGCCAATTCCAACAGGTATATTTCCATGTATTCCGTCTCCAATTCCAGGTATATTTCCAAGGGCAAATGTGTGCATTTGGCTTGAGAAATTAGCAATTGATTTAGGCAATACTCCACCAAAATTATTTACTCCTAGACGTAAAACTTGTAGACCTGTGCAGTTGACCAAAGAATCAAGAAAGCTAAGATCATCTGTTTTCCCAGTTCCCAGTCTGTTGTGTTCAAAGCTAAGTCTAGTTAACCTGTTCAAGACCCCTAAGTTCTTTGGCAGTGTTCCAGTGAGACCATTCACGGAGAAGTCAAGAATCTCTAGTTTTGATGCATTCAACAATGATACAGGGACAGAACCTGTAAGATTGTTGACCGCACCAGCAAATACTTGAATGTTTGGAAGAGTAAACCCAACATCGGCCGGTAAGTTCCCATGAAGATGGTTTTGAGTAAAAGTGAAATAGTATAAGGAAGATTTGTTATAGATTGAAGAAGGAACTGAGCCAGACAAGTAATTCCCATATAGCACAAGATATGTCAAGCTTGATAAAAGGCCCATCTCTTGTGGTATGCTTCCGATCAAGTTATTTAATCCAAAGCTAATGCGAGATAAAGAAGAAAGGTTTCCAATCCAAGTTGGGATTACTCCTGTAAGATTATTTCCTCCTACACCTAGTACTTCTAGTTTTGTGCAGTGACTTAGATTACTTGGAATACTCTCACCAAAGTTATTTAAGCTGAGGTTTAGATGTTCCAGATAGAGTAAACGACCCACCTCTTGAGGAATTTCACCATGGAAGCTATTGTTTAACAAGTTGAGTGTGTTGAGGAATGTGAGGTTTCCTATGAATGGTGTGAGAGTGCCTCCTAGTCTCAGTTGCTCAAGGCTAAGGTCCATGACCCTTCCATTGGAGATGTTGCATGTGATTCCTATCCAATTGCAGTGATGGAGGGAGTCATTCCAAGAACTCATAATGTTGAATGGATCTGCTACTACCCTATTCTTGAAGTCAAGTAAAGCTTGTAAATCAGTTTCATTTCCTGCTGGAGTTGCAGCAATTGCCGATTCCTTCATTAAGATCATCCATACTAGAAGATATCTATTCAGGATTTGTGACAACAGGTTTCTAGAGCTTGCACAAGGATGATTCATATTTTAAGTGCAAAATTTTGATGCTAACTCTGAAATGATACAGGTTATGTTTCAACGTGATGATGCTACTAAAAAAAGTAACTGAGATTGCCAATTGCATCAATAACAGGTAAGAGATGGCCCGTTTCCATTTAAATCAAAAGTATTCTTAGGCACTTTCACATTTATTTTCTGTTGAAAACAATCACCACACACTAATTTATGATTCGGAGCTGTGTTAGGTATGAAAGCAACTTGTATTTATGCAACTTTAATTTATAATATACCTATTGTGTGGCAAAGACATAATCTGTTGTAATATTATCGTGCTCAAATATATATTATATGAAATGTTTTCATATGATATAGTATGAAAACCCCCACTAATAAATGAAAATCAAATTTCATCAAATTACGATCCTATAATTGTTTATAATTGTTCGGAGTCTTTGAGAGGATCTTAATGCAATTTGTGAAACTATAATTTATACATCGGACATAAGTGAATGGAAAGAGCTACCTACATGATTGCTACTTATTAGTGAAGATCCAAGACTATTATGTAACATATGTAGTTAATTAATTACTTGACATGATGAAAAATCTTATTTAAAGGCCAAATCTTCTGAGGTGTAACAGTTTTTCATGTGAAAGAGATCTTGCCACTATACCATTGGCCATTGGTGACTATTTTCAAATTCTAATTATGTCAACCAGTTTTAAGAAACACCTAAAAANGTGACTATTTAAAAAAATATATGAAAAAATTACACATATAAGAACTAAATTGGAATCAATGTTTAAGGAAGTAGTTTATTATAGATTACAAATAATCAATTATTTTATATTAGAACTTATTTTTTATTGAGTGAATATAATTTAGTTAATTTAAAATTTCAATTGGAATAAAATATCTGTTTAACTTTATTTGAGTTAATCTAAATAAATTGAAAATAACTAACGAAGTTACGTTGAGACCGATAAGACTTATATTTCTTTTGTCATATCATATTAATGAGTGTTGATAGGAAAAAGAAAAATCCGATTTTATAACCCAAAAGTATTCTAAAATTATTTATAGAAAAACTAATCTAAGATGTTCAATAAAACAATTCAATTGAATTGTCATTATACTTTTCTCTCCATATTTTATACATAAAATAGACAAACACATTAAAACTTTCTTTGCTGTTGTGAATGGATTCGGTATTGGTCCAAGGTACTGAAGTTGTTGTCCAAAGTTATAGTCCTACAAATATTTTGTATAATGAAAAAATAATATAAAATGATTTTTCAAGTTAAAATTAATTTATTTATGTAAAATTTTATTTATAAAAGTATTTTTTAATAATTTCTCTAAATATATTTTTAGTTTGCATAAAAATTTATATTGTTTAGTTTAAAAGGTCCTCTTTTGAAGATATTGTTGATAAAGATTTCATAGCAAATTCTAAGCAATTTAAACATTAAGGAATTGTAAAATTATCAACCACATGAAACCAGCCTTAAAATTTAAATG
>NC_028358.1:8438690-8441366 GCF_000741045.1 Vigna radiata var. radiata
TTATTTGGTGTCCTCCAAATGTCCCAAATTGTGTTTCCAAAATTTTCCCTGAACATAATAATGCAAATAATTAGCTCAAAAAATTCAAATTAATTAAAATTAGAATTTCCGGTCAAATTAAGCATAATTAGGAAAAACGGGAAAATACCAGACAATTAAGCACAATTCCCTGATTAATTCTAGCACAATAAGTGAAATCAATAAAATATTAATTCATCAGTCATCCCCCACCCGCTCCTCCTCCCCCTCCTCCCACCACTCCCACAGAAGTGCAAAGAGGTATATATACAAACATTTTTTTGCTTTGCAGCTTTTGTACTTTATGATTTACATGTTTAGTGTAGTAGATGTGCTTTGACGAGCATCAAAATTCCACCCATTAATGTTGAGCAGGGCAGAAGTACAATTTCACATTTGACAAGGTGTTCAATCACGAGGCTTCTCAGTAGGACGTTTTTGTAGAGATATCACAGCTTGTACAAAGTGCACTTGATGGCTACAAAGTAATTTCTAGTTCAGAATTTGCCTGGCAGATCACAGTTCGCAGGAAATAATTATCAAAACGGTTAGCAAGAAAAAGGAAATAGCCATTGGTGTTTGGGACAAGAAAAAAAAAAAACTAACGTACCCCAGTGCATATGTTTGGGATAATGATTTTCAATTTTTAAAATACCATGGATGATTTCTTGCATTTGTACAATCATACGAAATTTCTTGGGTACAGTGGTGGTAAAACCAAAAAATTAAATGATTATATTACCTTTGGGATATTGTTTTGTATGTTTAAATAAAACATTGTGTGTGAGATAAGATTAATAGTTATTAGGCTTAATTACCTATTTAGACCCCAAGTTGGGGGCTGAATTTCCGTTTGATACTCGGTTTTAAAAGTGATTTAATTAGGTCCCCAGGTTTTTGATTTTGCTTTCAATCGGTCCCTTCCTTAAGTAGCTTGTTTTGGCGTTAAATGTTAAGTGATCTGTCACCTGATATATGTGTCGTGGCAATGAGGTGGGCCATTTTATTGAACGTGGCAGACAATGAATAAGCCAATTATTGACGTGTGTTATCAGAATTTGGGGTTTTTGACATTTGGGAGTTTTATCAGAAAGTGTGATTGTGGAAGGTTCGAGTAGAGGTTTTCAGGATTGGCGTTCTCGATCCAGACTGTGGAGCGAATAGGGTTCGTGAAGGCTACTTCTGAGGGAAAAGGTTTGAGAGTGGTATTTGTTCGAAGCAAAAAGGGCGAAAAGGTGCGCATGTTTACTTGTTTTTCTATCCCCCTACTATGTTGTGTTGTGGTCCCCCTTTTGTGTTTTCTGCGTACCGTTTAATGCTTTCTTTTTGGACTGTTCCCTTTGTTTAATGTTTTCCTTTTTGTTGTGGTTACTGTTTGTAAGGTTTGGTCCCCTTAGTAAGTACTATTTTGTCTTTTGTTTTGTGGAATGTGTGGTTGTTTTTTAAGGTGTGGGTCATGCACATGCATTTAAGCTTTTAAGACAAAATGGAATGTTGTGGGTTGTGGGTGTAGGTGAAAGAATTATTGCTTGTGATAAAGTTAAGTTTTGTTTGCCTACACGTGTAATACTTATTAGTAACGTGGCATGTTTACAATCAATGTAGTATGACAATTACTTTTGTGTGTAGGCTTAAAAATAGTTGAGAATTATAGAAAATGTCAAACTGTGGTGTAGAGGTGGTGTTTCACCATGGGGGAAAGTTTTGGAATGATGGGTCATTCAAATACCATGGAGGTCAGACAAGTACCTTGGTCATAGACATAGATAGATGGAGTTATTTTGAAATCTTCGCCATACTGAAGGAGATGGGATATAGAAATATTAAGGAGTTGTGGTATTCCTTGGGTGGTCCTGTATTAGAAGAAAGGTTGGAGTTGTTAAGTGATGATAAGGGAGCAATGCATGTGGTGAACATTGCGTTATTGAATGGGTCAGCTCATTTGTTTGTGGTTCACATGGTGTCCGATCCTGATTATATTCTTGAGTTGGAAATGATGTTGGTGAGCATGGTAAGGATGGTGAAGAATAGGTAAAGATGGACAAGTGGGTGAAAAAGAAGGTGTTGAGGTAGAAGAAGCTGAAGTTGGTAGTGGTGTAGGGGAAGATGTAGTTGTTGGTGAACAAATTGTCGAGGAGGATGGTGGACAATATGGTAAAGCTGATGGTGGTGAAGAAGTTGAAGTTGGTGGTGAAGAAGTTGAAGTTGGTGGTGAAGAAACTGAAGTTGGTTGTGGTGTAGGGGAAGATGTAGTTGTTGGTGAACAAATTATTGAGGAGGATGGTGGAGAAGATGGTAAAGCTGATGGTGGTGAAAAAGTTGAAGTTGGTGGTGAAGAAGCTGAAGTTTGTTGTGGTGTAGGGGAAGAAGGTGATGATGATAGTGAAGATGTTGAAGATGTAGTTGTTGATGATGATAGTGAAGATGATTTGGTGGATGTTTTTGTGCATGCAGATGAAGAAGTCGAAGAGGAGGATATTGGTAGTGAAGATGAGATGGTGAATGTTGGTACAGGAAGTGGAAGTAGGAAGTCAAAGTTGCATGCCCAGGCTAGGGGCTTATCAGATAGTGAGTGGGAATCTGATGAATGTGGTAGTATTGATGAAAGTGATGATGACTCAAGGAATGAAACACCCCGATATGGAGATTTTGGGGTAT
>NC_028358.1:8441746-8495058 GCF_000741045.1 Vigna radiata var. radiata
GGATCACAAGGGAAGTGTCCTTGGTACGCATATTGTGCCTATAGGAGTATCCAAACTACATGGCAACTAAGGAAGATCATTGATAAACATACATGTAGTAGGGAATTCAACATTGGTCTAGTTACCAAGAAATGGTTAAGTGGGAAATTAGAGAAGACCATGAAAGCAAATCCAGAAATCAATCTGAGAAATCTGCATAGTAAGTTTTCAAAAATATGGAATATTGGTGAGTCTAGGTCTACAACAACCAAGGCAAAAGCCATGGCTACCGCCAACATTGAAGGTTGTTTCAAACTGCAGTATGAAAGACTATATGATTATGCACATGAATTACTGAGATCAAACCCCTGGTTCAATAGTAATAGTAAAAGTGGGACGAAATGAGGATAATGTTATATTCAACAGAATTTATGTGTGTTTCAAAGCATGTAAAGACAACTTTGTATGTTGTCGTCCTATCATACATTTGGATGGTTGTTTTTTAAAAGGCAAGTATGGAGGTGAGCTTTTAACTGCTGTTGCAAGAGATGGTAATGATCAGATGTGTCCATTGGCCTATGCTGTTGTTGAAGTAGAAAATAAGGAGACATGGACTTGGTTTTTAGAATTGTTAATTGATGATCTTGGAGGAGGAGGATTCTGTTCAAGGTGCACATTTATGTCAGATCAACAAAAAGTAAGTAAAATTATTTATTTCGTTCATTGCTTTCTTGCACATGCCAATTTAACACTCATGGTTACATTGATTACTGTTTTTAGGGACTTATGCAAGCTTTCCAGCAATTGTTGCCTGGTGTGGACCAACGTTTCTGTGTCAGGCATTTGTATTCTAATTTTCGAAAGAAATTTCCTGGGATAATTCTTAGACAATTATTGTGGAAGGCAGCAGCAGCTTCACACCCCAAGCATGGGAATCAGTCATGAGACAAATCAAGGATGTCAACGAAGACGCTTTTAAACACTTGATAAGTATTTCACCAAGGTAAGTGCATAAATCCTTTAAACAGTTGAAGGTTTCTTTTTTTAACAAATCCTTATCTTGAACGTGTTGCAGGTTTTGGTCTAGGTCCAGGTTTTTGGGAAGACCTTCATGTGACATAGTTGTCAATAACATCTCTGAAGCTTTTAACAGCGCAGTTGTAGATGCAAGGGGGAAACCTATTATAACAATGTTGGAAGACATTCGCAGCTACCTAATGAAGAGGTGGGCATCCAACAGGAAGAAGATAACTAAGTATGAAGGTTCTATTTGCCCCAAAATTCAAAAGAGACTTCATAAGGAGCTACAGAAGACACAATATTGGATACCTAAGTAAGTAAATTTAACATAAAGACATGATTTCACACTTTTTTGCTTCGTCTTGTAAAGTTCTTTGCTTCTTTATGATGCTTTGGCAGTTGTTCAGGGCTGTAAGTATTTGAGATCAGGCATACATCCAATCTTGCAGAAAAATATGTGGTTGATGTAGACAAAAGAGATTGTAGCTACAGGAAGTGGATTCTCACAGGGATACCTTGCTGCCATGCACTCACAGCTATGAGGTTTTTAAACATGAATCCAGAAGACTTCATACCAAATTGGTTTAGAACCTCCACTTATCAAGAAACTTACAATCCAATAATTTTCCCTGTGAATGGACCTGAGCTATGGGAAAGAACATCATATCCTGATATTTTGCCTCCTCCTAATAGGGTCTTGCCAGGTAGACCAAGAAAAAAAAGAAGACTAGAGAGTTTGGAGCAAATGAGGGATGATACTCAACTTGGACAAGCTGGAATCCCAAAGAGATGTGGCATTTGTAGGCAATTAGGGCATAGAAGAACTAATTTCCCTCAAGCAAGTCAACATCAACATCACCAAGCTACAATAAACCCCACTAAAGGAAGTGAACAACAACACCACTAAAGGAAGTGAACAACAACACCAACAACCTACACCACATGGCACTCAAGGAAGTCAACAAGAAGACCACCAACCTACGCCACATGCCACTCAAGGAAGTCAAATTACTCAAGATGACACTTCAACACCAGTTTAGATATTGGTGACAAATCTGTTGCATTTTGGATATGTATGACTCAAGGAATATGTATTTTGAATATGTACTTTAATGTTTGAGTACTTGAAACTGTCATGTATTATCTTAAGTGATGTATTTTGGAAGACTATGATGTATTTACCAGCTACAATTCTGTTATGTATTTTGCAAGACCAATATATGAAATTGCTATCTTCTCCTTGTAATTGTGTTGTCAATTCCATTTGCAATTCTACTGCATAATTGAGAGATTATGGGTCAATTTTTTTGCCACTGTGATTCTAATGTTTTTGGCAGTTTAAGCAAGTCTTAGTTTTGGTTTTAAAACTGCTAGACCAGTCCATTTGAGGTCAGATGCATTTATATGCAATATAGCATGTGAAACCATCATATTTCAACAAATTTTGGAACTTGCAAGGTCATTTTCAGTTGCTGCAATTTCCAGTGAAGTGTAAACGTTGGTACAAGTTAATTTGATCATTTACAATGTGTGTGCAATGTTACATTGGTCTTTTGCTTGTCTTTTTACAAAATCACAGTTTCAGCCCTCAAATTTTACTCAATTTGGAACTCAATTTTACTCAATCACTCAATCATAGTTCCATTTGATTTAGCATCTTTTATTCTGTAGATTTAGTATGTCTTCTCAAAGCTCATCACATATAATGTCTCAAAGTTCATGAAACCACAACCACAATATCATAATAACACAAACATTATATACCAGTAACAACTTCTTCTTCATTGAATAAAACTTTTTCATTACAACC
The DNA here is from genome assembly GCF_000741045.1 of Vigna radiata var. radiata. NCBI lineage: Eukaryota > Viridiplantae > Streptophyta > Magnoliopsida > Fabales > Fabaceae > Vigna > Vigna radiata. The sequence continues at coordinate 8,444,556 of NC_028358.1, forward strand.
AGATTCTTCATTACACTAATTTTCTGCATTAAAACAAAAGACATAGAAACATGATGTTCATAAACCCCATGAAACATACAAACCCCAACAACACCTTCTCCCTTTTCTGATAACCTAAAATTGATTTCTGCAAACTAAGAATCTTTCTCCTTTGCCATCCAATTGTACTGTCCCTTTCATCCATATAACCTTCAGTGCGCCATTTGAAGTAATCACATCATCGCATTTCTTCGTTTCGAGTACGTTGTTCCAAACATCCAACCAAAACCATGTCAGGATACACCAAAGTAATCCCCCCCAAAATAAAAACACAACGAAGGAATGTTACCTTGTAATTAGGACAGCCCCAAAAAGATCCGCCCTCATTCTTAGCAGTATTTGCCACTCTTAATATGGCAACCTCTCCACAATACCACACATGGCTGCCACCCGTTCCTCTTGATGAACCACCACGCGAGGTCCCCCATGAGCAAGACGAACACTGATTCATTGACATTGGGTGGTTTGAAGGATGCAATAATGCTTCGTCCACACCTACAAAACAACCCTAATCCCAAATACCCAACTTAGGGCACCCAAAATTAATCTTTAAAAACAACCATTTTCAGAATGTGTTACAAAGAAGATCTTTGGGGCAAATGAGAAATATGACCTCACCTGCTTCAAATGACCTCCTCCACAATAGGTCCTTCAGCTCCTTCGAGATCACCTCAGCACAACCTCCTCCACTTTAGGTCCTTCAGCTAAGGTGAGGTAAGTTGCTTCCACCTAAATATGTTAACCCAAATCCATTTGTAAAAAACACTGTTAAGATTTTCATATATGTCATTGGTAAAAAAAACTGTTTTTGCCACGCAGGATAAGTCAGGTGACAGATCAGTTAACATTTAACGTCGTTACAAGCTACTTAACGGAAGGGACCGATTGAAAGTAAAATTAAAAACTTGGGGACCTAATTAAATCACTTTTAAAACCGGGTATCAAACAAAAATTCAGCCCCCAACTTGGGGACTAAATAGGTAATTAAGCCTAGTTATTATTATTGCTTGTACTATATGGTTGTCTGTTTTTTGCCCTTCGTAGGAAATAGTCACTAATTAGTGATCATTGAGGTTATTGTTAAGTTAGCACTGTCCTCTTTATCTCTGTATCTTCCTTGAGTATGCTATCAACGTTTGAAGTATACATTCTTTAAATTTGTTATTTATAATGAATTCTAGCCTAGTATTTTGTTCAAATATACTTAAGGTGGCTGAAGACAATTCAGTTGTGTTTATTTCTTGAAAAGTTGTCTCAGCCGTGAGATGCAGAATAGAGGTGGAAAAATGGATTATATACCATTTTAAATATGCTTTTAAACAGAGACTTATCTTTTTCGTCCATATTTTTTCTTTCTTTTATTTGTGTATTTGGGTCTAAGCCGTGCTTGACACAAAGGGGCATGCTTTGCTATGACAGGTGTGCATCTTTGCGTATGGACAGACGGGGCCCACCCTTCTCTGAAAGGGAAAACAACATGGTCTAGAGGGAAAAGCAGCAAGATATGGATTAATAGAACGAAACAAAGATTGGAGTGAGAAGAACAACAGGTTTTACTTACATTGCTAGGATTGCGGGAAGCCATGAAATTAAAGAGGTTCAGAGAGAGAGACAAGTATCTCGCAACAATTGAGTTTGATCTCCTTTTCTCTTGTTTTCAAATTTTAATATAAATCTTGAAACCGACGGTCACATTCTTTCTCTACAACTATAAAAGTAAAATATAGAAAATAAATATTTTTTTTCTTGTAATAGTTAATGCCTATTATTTTAAAAGTGCTAAAATAGTAAAGTTGTCAATTTATTAAATTTTTTATTTTAAAAATTTTCCTTTTCTTGTGTACCTTGTTTATTTTAAATTCATTTTTATTATATGTTAAAATAGATAAATTATGATTTTTTAATGGGATCAGTTTATCAATTTTAGTTTATTTTTTTAATAACATATGTGTATTATTATCTACAAAATATGATTAGCTCATAATTTAGTAAATAAATGAATTAAAACATGAGTATATTTAGAATTAATATTTTCTTAATGTTTTAATTTTTTAAATAGAATTATCAAATAATCTCATTTCTATTAAAGAAGTTTTTATCACTACGAAGATAAAATATTCTCTATTTTCTAAAAATCTCATTTGTTCGATTCAAATAAAAGACTTTAAGCTTTATAGTCTTACAAAGAAACGAAAAACAGATTTTGCATCCTCTAAGTAGTTTCCTAGACACACGACATCATATCTGAATAATAGGTCAATAATTGATCATATTATTTAACCAGAAAATTAAAAGACAGAATTAACATTTAATTACTTGAAACTAACAATATTTTTAACATCCTATGCAACTTAGAGAATTATTTTAATTTGAGTGGTTTGGTCATTAGATCATCAACTTGAGTTAGGAAATGCAGTAGTTTACCTTGATAATTCTTTCTTTCACTAAGTTTCTTAAAACAATAAATTTAATGTTTATATGAAAGAGAATTTCAAGGAGGAATGTCTCGGTGTTTGGTTTTGATGTGGTAGTAAGGTATGAATATGGACAACGTAATCCACGACGTTCATCCTGACATTTTAATGGTTACTAAGTCTCAAGTAGATATGGGTAACACATGTCGTGAGAATAGCAGGAGGCCCTAATTTAAGGGGGGAGATCTTAGATGAGATATAACAGGCTAACCTCGTATGAATATGTAGCTTTGGTCGTTCGTGCACTCGTGGGTGTAGTAACTGGAAAACTCAACAGTTGTCACACGAGGTTAGCCCGTTATCTCTCATCTAAGGTCTCCCCCCTTAGACTAGGGCCTCCTGCTATTCTCACGACATGTGTTATCCATCCCTACTTGAGACTTAGTAACCATTAAAATGTCAGGATGAACGTCGTGGATTATGTTGTCCATATTCATACCTTACTACCACATCAAAACCAAACACTGAGACCTTCCTCCTTGGAATTCTCTTTCATATATACTTTTAGAAATCTCATACCACACTACAATATCAACATTATTTCTCATGCATAATATATTTAAACCACCGAAGTAAACACTCAAAGTACAATATAACCATAATCCTTTTACGAACCGAAAGCTTCCTAGAAAGGTCAAATTGAACGGTAACAACTATCACCTATGAATATGACCAAACAACCAATCTGAAGAGTAGGGCTCAAACATAAGCCTAATACAGTTTGAGGGTCAAACACTTAGAACAACCGAACACTTAGAGCTTAGATTGAATACCAAGAACTTAGGCAGGACCCATATAACTTAGAACGAACATTTAGTGCGAGACCGAACGACCATTCACTATCCAAGAACAGGACCGAACGGTCCATTTTAGGTAATGTTAAAGAAGTGACCGAATATTATTAAGGACTGACAACTAGGAGAGGGACCAAAGACTATAACATTTAAATTCTATAACAAGGCCGATATTCAACATTAGACCAACTCCTAAAAGGAGACCGAGCCCCACTAAGGGACCGGGCTCTAATTTAAGACCGAACGTTACAACAGTATGTCCGAAAGATATACTTAAATGAATACTAACATATAACTGAACGGTCATTAACATGCAAGGCCCATTATAGGCCGAACACAATTAAGACCGAATACTATATTAAAATCAACCATCAGTGTAACGATCATTAACTGAAGTTCCACCTAAGCAGAACTCAGTTAAGACCGAATACAAGAGGAAAGTCGAACGGTCAACGAAGGACTCTCAGCAATTTTGCAGAATAACTACAAAATTACGATCAACACCAATCTTTACCAATTTCCTTCATTCTTCCCAACTTCTAATCCCTCAAACTTGTATCATATAAACCTATATACTTATCTAAGAACATCTAAACATTCCTTACATTATTTGAAGAGTTTCATCCCAGATTTGAGAGTCAATTTTGCAGAATCATGAACTCAATGATCGAGAATCAGATTTTTTACTTTTGGTACATTTTTGAGTGACTTAAAGATTCTAACAAGTCTTAAACAACTTATCCAAATTCTCCACACGGACCAAACCCACACCTAACACAAAATCTCCATTTTCACTACCACACTTTCTCCCAATTTCTCTCTGCCATTGAAATAGAATTATGTAGAATCACAAACAACATGAATACATCATTTAATAGTCTTCATTAACAATACCGAACACACAATCATTAATATCTATTCAGTTTCATTTCCTGCTGGAGTTGCAGCAATTGCCGATTCCTTCATTAAGATCATCCATACTAGAAGATATCTATTCAGGATTTGTGACAACAGGTTTCTAGAGCTTGCACAAGGATGATTCATATTTTAAGTGCAAAATTTTGATGCTAACTCTGAAATGATACAGGTTATGTTTCAACGTGATGTTGCTACTAAAAAAAGTAACTGAGATTGCCAATTGCATCAATAACAGGTAAGAGATGGTCCGTTTCCATTTAAATCAAAAGTATTCTTAGGCACTTTCACATTTATTTTCCGTTGAAAACAATCACCACACACTAATTTATGATTCGGAGCTGTGTTAGGTATGAAAACAACTTGTATTTATGCAACTTTAATTTATAATATACCTATTGTGTGGCAAAGACATAATCTGTTGTAATATTATCGTGCTCAAATATATTATATGAAATGTTTTCATATGATATAGTATGAAAAACCCCACTAATAAATGAAAATCAAATTTCATCAGATTACGATCCTATAATTGTTTGGAGTCTTTGAGAGGATCTTAATGCAATTTCTGAAACTATAATTTGAGTTAATAGAATATTTATAGAAAAATTAATCAAAGATGTTTAACAAAACAATTCAATTGTTATGTCATTATACTCATTTTATGTATACATAAAATGTGCAAACATTATAGAATTTTCTCTTATTGGTGTGAATGGATTCGGTATTGCGTGCTCCAAGGTACTAAAGTTGGTTTCCAAAGTTTGAAAACTACAGTCTTAAAAATGTTTTTAATGATGAAAAAATAAAATAAAATGATTTTTCATATAAGTTAAAATTAATTTATTTATTAAAATTTAATTTATAAAAAAAATTTCCCATACTTTCTCTAAACCTTTATTTTTTTTTAATTTGCATAAAAGCTTATTTTATTTATTTTAAAAAGTCCTTTTTTTTAAGAAATTACGAAATTGAATAATAATAGTTTCAACGACAGCAACCAAACTTTATCATGATAGTAATTGAAATATAAAATAAGTATTTAATTTTAAAAGTAAAAATAAATACGTGAAAATGTGATAAAAAGTACTCGTAAATTAAATTATGTTCAATTTAATTATATTTTTTTCCAGGAAACTAAATTGAGTTGTCTCTATTTTCACTCCTCCACCATATATCAAATTGAACCAAATTAATATGGACGGCAATATGTTAACAACATTTTCGCAACTACCACAACATGTTATTGGATAGTATGAAATAACTTTTTTTGTACTTTCTGACTTAGAAAATAGTTCACTTTAACCATTTTAATGATTTCAAAAATATTCCTATTTCTACCCTTTTCATGTTGAACCTAATTTTCATTCTCTCTCCACTCTCTATTTTGGTCATCTTTCCAACCTTTTTCATGGTTCTCTCTCTCTCTTTTTCAAGCTTTCTTTTTTCTTTCTTTTAAGTTTTCTCCTTTCTCTCTTCATCCTTTTTCTTTCGTTCTCTCTGTTTTAGCTATATCTTTTTCGGCGAAGCAACCCTCAACACATCTTCTCCTTTCCATTAATTTTTATGCAATAAATAAAAAATTATTTTACCAATTTTTTTAATTTAACTTGCTTTTTAAACTTGAAACCATTTTTTAATTATAAAACTACCTATAAAATAAATAAATAAATTATTTCCAATAAATTTATAAAAAATATTTATATTTAATTCAATAATTATAATAATAACAATAATAATTTTATGACTTTTATGATCATAAAGAAAGTGAACATTCGCACACATGTATTTTAACTATTATAAGAAAAAAACGATTTCATTATAATTTAAAGAAAGAAAATAAAAAAAAATTAAAACTTGTATACTTGTTTTGTTCTATAATTTTTTTTTTAAATATTTTCTAATTTTATCAACTTTTTTTCATTATTGTTTGCAAAATTTATAAACATATTAGTGCAAATATGAATATAATGTTAAATATGAGGATAGATTCTTTAGTTAAGGATAGATATGATTGTTATAGGTGATATCACAAAAATTATTGAAAAGTATGACAACTTTATTATCTCACATGTTTTAATGAAAATAATAAAAATCATCTTATTATATTAATCTCGATATCAATTTATATTAACTACAAATATATTTCTCAATCCATGAAACAATAAGCAAAATAGACAATAATAATTGTATCATTCGGTTAACAAAATATTTAAACGATAAAAACTCAATTGAAAAATGTAAACATTTTGAATACTCAATACAAGAAAAAGAAAAAGTTACTTAAAAACATCCAAAATTATAACCGGCATAAAACTTAATTAAACCTTTTAAAAATATAAAAAGTCAATAATTTTTGTAAAACTAAGAATTAGAAAATTATATGGTTATTCTTGAACGAATACTTTCATATAAGATAATACAATAATATATTTCGTTAAGTAATACAATTATTTTAATTTAATAAAGGTAATACAGTATATTTTATACTAACACCAAAAGCTATTAAAAAAAGTATATATCATTATAGTTAGAACCAAAATTGTTTTAAAAATACTTTATCACTTTTATTTAATGGTAGTCATAACCGGGTTTAGAACATATAATCCATTTTTTAAATAATTAAAACTGACTTTCCCAAACCAAAACTTGTTATGATTTCTTAATAAAAATAGCTAAGTTATCTACGGGCAGCTCTGCATATCTCAAATGAGTGGGGAAATCACATTTGGACTTAAGATATCCGTAGAAACAATTGTTATGATAAATGTTTCACCTTTTCTGTTTAGAAGAGCACTCAAGATATCATTCATCTTATTTGCATTTAGCTTAAGTAATCAACAACAGGTTATGTAATTGACACAAATTCAGTAATAACAATCGTTTTCTCCCATCCAAGGGAACCACGTCAGATTCTTCTGAGTAGTTCTTTCACACCTATTATTTGAGGAAACTAAACAATTATAAAGAAACGAAAATAGCCTTATTCCGATACAGAAGATAATCTTTGTGGTGGAGTACTCTTGACAGCTCCTATTCTTTGAGGAGGCCACACAACATGGGTAACCCTTCCCCGAATTAGGGCCAAAGGAATCTGCAAATTCATCAGGTCACACCAAAATTATAAGAAAAAGCATTAGCTATATAATCCACGTTACAGGATAAACAAAGTTCACAACAGCCAACTAGAAAATATTTTCTGCTAACGCAAACATTGTAACTTCCTAACTACAAAGAGTTTGGTAATTTGACCGCTACACTAGTTTAGTGTCAAGGTTTGCCTAGGTGCACCAAAAGACAGTTACTAGGCAAGCTGAGACAGTGGAATATAAACTATTAACTTGATCTGGTGGTGAAACTACAGTAAATAGCATTTTTATTGAAAACATTAAGTAATGTAATGTAATCTAATTTAATGACCTTGAATTAATCAGAAAGACTCCTCGGCTCTACTATGCTTTGAAATAAGTGAGCAAAAATTGCAATTGATACTTAATATAAACCTTCATTCTTTTTCTAGCAAAAGAAGCCCAGCTAGTCAGGCTTTACCCCGTAATTATTATGAGCCATAATTTCTTCTGCTCATCTGTTAACAGAAATCTTAAGGTTTTTCTCACAATGTAATATTAAACTAAGTACGATTCAGAACTCCTCCTCAGTTTTGTATTCTCTCATTTCAAGCATTGACCCTTTACACGAGACTTATTTTTCTTGCTTCATTTTGGACATCATAACAGTATCATGCCAGAAACTCGGTGATAATAGCAACTTACCGGTCCAAATGACTTTGAATCAATGCTAGAGGCTGAGTTGTCTCCCTCAACCCAACAATGTCCCAATGGGATCCGAATCACATCGTTGTTATGATGAGTGCCATACCATTCACCAGGTAATGCAGCTATTCTTTTTATGTGTGTCTCCTTGTGATTCGTTGGGGAGCTACAAAAGTTTCACAATGCCAATTAAAACTCAAAAAAAAAAAAAAACAAATAGGTATCAAATATAGATTCTAAGAAAACATAAATTGTCTTAATAGTATAGATCAAGATCTTAAAATTAGTATCATTTTTAGCAAGAGCCAACCGATGAATATAGGTTACATCACAATCATATATTCATGTTAAAAAGCCAGGTAGTATACAGTGTAAACCAACAACTGCCAACAATTCCGACTGTGATGCAATATTAATCCAAAGACATGATAATTCACAAGACTCTACAGTCACTTGGTAAATTATCTCCCAGACATCTTACAAAAGAAAGGAAGACACGGCATATAAATGCAGATATAATTTTAACAATACAATACTTGGAAAGGACGGACAAAAAAATAGTACCGGAAGACCACCACATCGCCATTTGAAAATTCGTACCCCAAAAGGCAAAATTTCTCAACAAAAACATAGTCATCTGCAGTGTGATTAATGGTCAAACAACAAAATCTGCAAATGTAAAAGTAATGTTTTCTTATGAACTCCTTCAGCAAGAAAAATACCAAAAACATCTTCCTTCAGAGAACCAGTTCTAGGATTTAATGTGGGAGACATAGAGCCACCACGAACAGGAACAACTGTCGCAAAACGATCAGACACAGTCACAGTGATGACAGCAGCTGTGACAAATTTCTTAGTACAGTTCCATAGAAAACTGCTTGACCCCATGTGTTTAGGTGCACATCTAAGTCAAAAATCCACAGTCAGCAGTCAGCTTTCCACAGGACATAAATAGAAGAGCAACTGAAAGTGAAACACACTAGAAAATTACAAACTACCAGAAAATATTGTACTGTTTCAAACATACAAAATAAATAAATAAACTGACATTAACAAGCAAATTCGCACATAAAACTCAAGAAAGCAAGCCACTAATATACTCATAATGAGAAAACCTAAGTTCAACTATATCAGAAGAATTTCTATCTTCGACATGTTCAATGCCTAACCAATCCACCAAATTCGCAAGTTTCCAGAGCATTAAAGCTTAGAAGTATTCATTCCCTTGCTTCGGCATGTAGCGGGTTCCTATGATTATTCACCCTGCGAAATGTGATCCAATAGGGACCCCTAATGGGTTGGAAGAAATGGAACAAGTTCATCAACTGGGCATTCTGAAAATGCCGAATTGCAAGGCCCACATTGAAGAGCCAGTGAAAGTAGCAATATATATCACTTGTAAACTTCAGAAAACACAACGGTAAGTGAGGCATTTAATCAAACACCTTACAAGCACATAGACAAAAGGACAAGTACAAAAGCACATACAAAAATTCGTGACATTGCTGAAAGATCTTACATCAAGATATGGTTACCCTTAGAATAGAAGAGGGAGATTTAATTACCAGGCAATGCAGAGAGGAACTGAAAATGGTGTTATGAGCTAAACAGAGAGAACAGACTTCAGATTTTGAAATGAAGTGTTTGGGCCTGCTGGTGGGTCACACACATTACACGCATGCTGCATACACAATCCAAATTGAAACTAATTTCCTTAATTCAGTTCATTTATGTAGCATCTAAATATTTATTTTGAAAATTTGTAAAAGGAAAGATTTTTTTTTTTTAGATTTTATGTAAATAATATTGTTTTAAGATTTTTTTTTTTTTGAAAAGTAACTAGAAGTTCTTTTGTCTCAATTTTTTCTTAGGAAAATTATATCTTATTTCATTGTATTTTAAAATTTTACTTTGTGTCTCTTATAAAATATTTTTAATTATCTATTTTTAAAATAAAATATATTTTAATAACGTGAATAAATGAAAGATAACTCTTTTATATAAAATCTCTAAAATATGAATTATTTCTTCGTATGGTCTCAAAGATACTTTATTAAAACAAATAAATAAAAAGGCCCTTATGAGAACTAAACACCGTAAAATAACAATTTTTAAACAAGAAAATATGTATTTATTTACAGAATAATACAATATAGTATAATTATTAATTAAAATCACAATACTAATGTTTAATTTAATTAACAACTATAATTATATTTTGTATTAAAATATTGAATCTAAATAAATAAACAAAGCAAGTTCTTTTATTACATGTTACTGCTACGAAACATCCAATACTTTTATATTGGAAGAACTTAATATTTAGGTTAGAATACCACTCAACTTTTTTAATTTCCATGGTGATTGATAAAAATTCTTAAAATAAATTATCACTAAATTGATATATTTTTTTAATACTTTTGTTTATTTATGGATGTTAATATGATACCTCAGTGACTTCATTAGTCCACATTGTTTTAGAGTTCAAGTATAGGATTTCAATTAAGTGTTTTATATTTTTTTTCTAAATTAAAATATTTGTTTGTTATTTTTGTTAATTTATTTTACAAACTCAATTATATTATACTAGTAAAACAATTATACTTAAAATTCAATGAAAGGGATATTTCTTAAACAACAGTTACATATATAAGTTATAACAATTTTGAAAAATTAATAAGGATAAAAATCTATAATCAGATTACATTTTTTCACAGAATCATGAATTCCATTAAAACCTAATTGTTTTTCCATAAATATTTTAAAAAACATTTATATAACATTTTCAAGAATTAAAAATAACGGGGGTATTTTTATTGGTAAATTTTAATGATTTATCACATTTTATCGGAGCAATATATACTTTTAATTGTGATGAAACACTTTTTAAATCGTAGAAGTTAAATTCCTACTTTTTCCCCTAAAAGAATGATTATATGAGAAATATATTAATGGGAAAAAAATAGTCTCTGGATATAATTTTTTTTTTAATCAAGCCTATGAAAGAAACATTCCCAAACACAAAACTTGCAATCAAGCTCCTAAATTTGTGTACTAATCTTTAAAACATATCCAAAAGGAAAAATAAAGATACAATTTCTTAATTACTGAAAAAACATTAAATTTTTCTTTGATCAAACAAACCTGACAAGTTTATTTCACTAAAGAAAATATTTTCCTTTTTTATTTTCGTTTTTAGTGTGTAATTATAAAAATGATACCTCCATTAAATTGATCAACTTGAATAACAAAAAATCTACATGGAGAAAATGAGCATGTAGTTCTGCTTTAATTAACCAAAACTAAAAATGCAAAGCAAAATAAGTGTTCTGGTCATGAACAATGAAGAATATTTGTCTGGTGAACCCTTAACTTAATTCCATTGAAATGAGTATATAATATGGATGATCACAAGGTAATATGTATTTACAAATGGAGAAATTCCTGCACAAACTGAGAATCATATATATTAGAAACTTATAGGCTTGAATGAACTTTCTACTAATTGGCAATCACTAGTGGTGATGATATGAGATGGTGAATGTAGGATCTGGCAATTAGAGGCAAACTTTCTATGTACATGAACAATCTTTTCAAATTCTCCTTGTTGATTGAAGCCAAGTCATTGATCTCACTGCTGCTAATGTAGATCCAAAGATCATCAGAGTTTACTCTTTTGAGACTGTCTCGACAGAAAGGACAAGATTGAGATCTTGCATGCCTAAAAACCAACAGAAAAAACAAGAATCCTTAGACGTGAAAGAAAATATGGCCCTCAAATAATAACAGGTATGATAATACACAGTTTGGCTTTTGACAGAAATTTGCACATTTCACACAAGAAAAAAGTAGTGACCTGATATTTCTGTTCACTTAAAGTAAAAAATGTTTCTGGAAATGTGAAACAATTATTTGACTACAGAATGCTATAGGATCTTGAATAAAATGAGGAACATTAGACAAGGCCTCAAGATTCATGTCAACAAAAAAAAAAACTACAATAATTTGGCAACTCATTGCATCGGAATATGAAAATGACCCACATCACTTTTGATACATGGATTTGTCTGAATTCAATCTGACACCACTTCTGATCCAAAATCTTAAGACAATAAATATATGGGTCTTTATTGTCATATGATGATCAACTTCCTCATTTTTACTTAGGATGATGATACTTAGACAACATTTTTTTTTACAATATTTGAACATCGTCTACGTGTCATTCTATGATTGATCCATGGTGGTATTTATTATTGATTGTGAAGTAATTTTGGACCAATCACAGAATGACACGTAGACGATATTTAAATGTTGTCTAAAAAATGTTGTCTAAATATCATTTTCCTTTTACTTAAGGTGAAACTTAGACTTAAAATTGGATTCCGAATATTAAGGGACCATGGCTTTTAAGATGGTAATAAAAAATCCTTGTCTCAAATTAGATTCATGTTCAACATGTCCGAGAGGGTGTAATCTATGCATAACAAACACAACCTTAATTATGAAAAGTATTCTGCAATAAATTGTTGTCTCAATTCACTCACCAGTCTTGGTAGCATTCCATACACATTGAATGATAGCAGTTGGGCAATACAACCATGCTATTCATCTCCAAGCAAATACCACACTCTTCTTCTCTCTCAATGTCAGTTTCAGAAAACTTTCCTTTGTTTGTCAAATCTTTAAGCTTATACTTAGTAGCAAATAGATGTTTTTGTTTTCGGTCTTCAACATCAGTGATTCCTCTGTGAAGTTGCAATAAAGAGGGAAACACCACACCTGTTATTATAGTCAGGGTGTAGAAGTAATCACATTTGGATTGTGAAGCACTTTTCTAAAAGAGTTCAGGTAAAGATAATAAATCTTATCATATGAATGCACACATGCCATGATTCCAGTATTGCTATTCACTTACCATAGAATTCCTTTAGACTGGCTTTTCTTTCGTAAATGGATATGGTTGTCTTTCCATCTTCATAAGCCTGTGATGAACCCAATATGTATTAGAATTTAATGAATATGCTCTGTCAGTGTAAAAACTTCTACCTTATCAAACAATCAGAAGTCAATATTACTATGAATTTAAGGAAGTTAACGTGAAAGTCAACAACTTCACCTTATAGCATGATCACAATATAGTAACATTGGTGATGCTTACATTTTACAAATTATAGTATCATATTTGTATGGAAGTATGCTTCTAAATGGTGTGCTTAAAGGAAAAGGGCAATATTAGTAAGCTAAGTGAAGAAGCAGGAAAACACCTTATATATTAGAATTCTGAGCAATCCTAAGGCTCCAGCAAGGTGACAGTCAGTCCACTGAACAAGAAAAAGGAAGAATTGAGCAGCTGGGCTGTAGGACAATCTCATTTGGAAGCTGGCACCTCCACTTGAATACTCAGAAGCTCTGATTAAAACCACATTTAGCACAAAGAATGAGTTAAAAACCTTACATAATGAACCTTTTCCAAGACAAATTTAACATTGGATGAAACGACGAATAGAATGGGCAGCTATGTATCATTTAAACTGGGCACATAAAAGCTTCTCTATCTCATTTTGTTGTGATAATGGTAGAAGTCTACACTACAATAATGTTGAAATAAAAAAAATTAAAAAAATGAACAGGGTGGGTCATCTCACAGCTTTAATGCACAAGAAATTGGAAGCTGGGATTCAAACATGTCTCATTGCCATGTAGCACAGTAATCTGCTATGCTTTTAAACGGCACTGTTCAAAATTTGAAAATTTGTCTGCTATAGTAAGTAAAAATTTGCAGGAATTTGAACTTGGTACAAGAAGCACCACCATTATAAAAGAATATGAAAAAAGGTGTACTTTAATTAACTTTATTGGATCCTCTTTACAAAAAGAGGTGACAGTGCCACAAACTGAGGCATCCTTGCCACCCAATGGGAAAACACCAAAAGAATTGAATTGCTCGGTCTCCTTCAAAACGAAAACTTTATCGAAAAAAAGTTCAATAGAAAATTGTGTTTTTGTTTTCTTAATCCATATTTAATGGTTATATTATAAACCCTCTTTTCCTTTCCTTCAAATTAGTTTCCTATTTTATCTTCTCCACTTCAAGAGTACAATTCACTGGTCTTTTTACACCAGCTTAAGCATGGGAGGAAATTGTTATAAAAGAGAAAAACAAAACCATGACATTGTAAGATGCAAGGAAGAACAGAACCAAACTGTAATGAAAAGGGAAAAAAAAAACTGAGTTTACATCTAAATAGCTCCATACATGATTGCAGCCATCATAAGCTAGAATACAGCCCATAATTTGGAATCCAAAAAGATAGCATCTTCTCCAAAAAAGGAACATATTTGGGAAAAGGGTAGCATTCAAAATCACTTAATGAAAAGAAAAACCTTGTTGGGTTTTAGATTGGAAAGAGAAAAGGGAAAAATTAAATTTACAGTGTGTTGGCAAACTGGATGTCAGCTTCAAGAGCTTTGAGTGAATCCTTGAAAGACTTGCCCATCCTTCCTTCTTCCTCTGCTTCTCCTCTCTTCTTCCTCCTTTTCAGACCAAACCCCATTGATGAACTCTCACAACCAAACAAGTAACATGATAAACCCACAAACAAATCCCGTGACCCTTCTTCCTAGCACTATAGTTCTATTGGAAATACTATACGAAACCCAACACGTACCTCGTTTTACCCGTTCCTCGTACCAAACTAATCATAAAATTGAGCAGTTTGATATGGGGAGTGAGAGAGAGAGAGAGGGTAAAAGGGTGTTGGGAAATTTTGCTGGGTTTTCGCTTGAGCTACACGTAACTCGTTCGTGTTGTATTTGTACATACATATGCCCATAAGTAGCTGTATCTCTCGTCATGATCGTGAGTTTGTTTAAAATATTACCCTAACAACAGTTATACTTTTTTTTTTCTTTTTTATTTTCTCTTTTCTTCGTGAGATTCATGCAAGATTCATTTAGCTAGTTTCCCGTGACAAACGTTTCCACGAGAAATTCTTTCTTAGCTCTTTGAATGGAATTATTATTCCGACACTTTTGCTTAATGAATTATCTCCATCTCTTAATACTATTCATAGAATTCGTAGGTACTCACAGTTATTGTAACAATTAATGTATTTTGAGACTTTTTATAACAATTTATATGTTTATTTCCTTTCAATAAACTATCATAATTACCATAATTAACAAAATCGTTGTTAGTTACGGGCAATTAACAAAGTGATACGATATCGGGCATAGTTAGTATAATGGTTGTTTTGTTTTGTTAGAATTTATTCCTATTAAAATTATGGTTTAATAGGTTCGGAGGTCCCTATATTTGGAGGTTTGTTTCAATTGGGTCTTCCAATTTTTTAAGTGATCAATTAGGTCCTTAATTTTGTCAATTTGAATCAATAAAAGTCTTTCTGTTAAATGCAGTTAACGCCGTGAAGTTTTTGAACATGTGGCACACTGACGCTACCAGGTGGCATCGTTTCAAGTGCATAGGTAGATTATAAAAGGGTGAAATCTTTTTTAATTTAAGGATTTCACTTTCAAATACACCTTTTTGATTTAGGGATTTCACCCTTTTATAATCCACCTATGCACTTGAAACGGTGCCACCTGGAAGCGTCAGCGTGCCACATGTTCAAAAACTTTACGGCGTTAACTGCATTTAACGAAAAGACTTTTATTGATTCAAATTGACAGAATTAGGGACCTAATTGATCACTTTCAAAATTGGAGGACCCAATTGAAACAAACCCCCAAATATAGGGACCTCCGAACCTATTAAACCTAAAATTATTTATTGAAAGAGAATCAAGTAGGATGGAGAAAATAATTTATATATTTAAATTATAGTTAATTATATTTTATTATACTAAAAAAATTAATCTATTTTTATCAAGACTTAAGTATACTATTTTTTAGTTTAGTTTTGAAAAACTGAACTTATCAAATTTTCAGTTCAGTTAATTGTTTGAGAACTGTATCATGGTTTTTCTTCATTTTTTCATTTCCAGTTATTCTTAAAACTGTGAATTAGAGCACACAAGAGCTCCAATGAAAATCCATGGTGACCCTGCCCTAGCCCAAACGTGATGCGGTCATTGCCCACCATGACCCTATCGTTGAAAGAGGGTTCCAACGAAAACCTACAGTGACCCTGTCGTCAAGGAGAGCTCCAACGAAAACCCACGGTGATCCTGCTCTAGCCCTATTGTGACGTAGCCGCTTCCCTCCATGACCCTGTCGTCGAGGGTTCCTACCGCATTTGCTATTGCTCCAATCGTCGAGGGACCTAGTCGTAGTTGTTGTTGCATCGATCGTCGAGGGGCCTTGTGTTGTTCGTTGTCGTATCGACCGTCGAGGTAAGCAGTAATTCGATTATTGTGTTCGAGTTTGCCTATATGTGCCTCTGCCTCTTTGTGTTGTTGTTTTACTTTGTGTTTTCCTTAAACCTATGTTCTATGAAATTTTGTTTTGATAAACATGATTCTAAAATCATGTTCACTTCTTAAATTCTAAACCATCATTCAAATATGTTGCTAATATTTGACAAAGGTTACTCAAGAATGGCTTCAGGTTCTTTTGCATAAGAAATATCAATAATATGGCTAGACAAATCTAAGCAATTTGTAGCATCACCAATGTATTTCTTTTACTGACAAACATGTTATACATTGTGAATTTGAGAAGTTCTTGGTAATTGTAACTTGTAGGCACTGCCCCAACATTATCCATCATAGGAAAAGGACCATAATACTTAGGAGTCAATTTTTCATTAATTCTAGTTGCTGCTGAGCCTTGCCTATAGGAGTAAAGTTTCTAATTAATAAATTTAATCTCTTACTTCAAATTGTCCTAATTCTATATCTATTGGTCTATTGCTTCATTCTGTCTTGAGCTCTCCCCAAATGGAACTTATTGTTGAGATTGTTGATAAGGGACACACTGTTTTAGCTAACCTTAATCTCACAGTGCTTTAATCACTCTGGTTTTTTTATGATGACAACACATTATTAATAACACATGTTTTTTTATGTGTTACATGTTCTGTTTCTTATTGATTGATATCTTATTGAACATGTTTGTGTTGATTTTGATATATGAATGCATACTCACTAAGCTTATTTCTGATATATCATCTGTGATTGCATTACATAAGTTTTTTATGAGAAAACCACATGCACTTTTATGAACTTACATTGTGTGGCATGATTGGAAGTTTTAAGTCGACTTCATTATGAAGTAAGTCGATTAAAACTTGTGACTATGCACAGATTTTCAAAAGCAGTTTTGTAAGTGATTTTGCATTGAAATTTTTTTTCAAACTAAGCTGATGTGCCTAAGTCGACTACATGAGCAGTGGATCCGCTTAGTTAGTTGTTTGTTTGAAATTTTTTTAATGTGTGTGTACAATAATAACTATATTTCAAAAGTTAGGTATTGCATTGATGATAGTTAACTATATTAAATGCAAAATCAATTTGTCTGTTGTTGACTGCTACTGTTTGACTTATATGTTATAACTGTTGTTAAGTCCCTGACAAGTGTACTAGATCGTTATCAAGTAATATAAAACGGGTAAGTCCGAGTGTCGTTTCCCAAAGGACTCTTAGGCCTTAACTTTCATGTAAACCAATCGCATAAGACTTGAGAAAAGAATTAAATTTAGGTTTTGTATGCAAAGGACAAAAATAAACATGCAAAATGTAGTGAATCAATTGGCTAGAAAAGACTATGAATGAATGGAGTTGTTGGGGTTTACAATTTCATCTTATCCACCCTCTTATATCTACTCTTCTTATCTACTTTGCTTATTTATCATATTTTCATGCAAACTTTCTTAGTCTACCCTAAACTCAATCTCTTGGCGAAAAGAGCCTATTACTAATTACTGGATTGTTATCTCTAGCCTCCCCTAGTAACTAATAATGCATGATAAACGGAAGCAAAATACAATTGATCGTCCTACCCCTATCTTTA
The DNA here is from genome assembly GCF_000741045.1 of Vigna radiata var. radiata. Classification (NCBI taxonomy): domain Eukaryota; kingdom Viridiplantae; phylum Streptophyta; class Magnoliopsida; order Fabales; family Fabaceae; genus Vigna; species Vigna radiata. Next base: position 8,462,523 of record NC_028358.1, read on the forward strand.
GGCGGTATTAGCATAATCAAGGAATTCCCCCCAGTTCATGACATTACCGTACATCTCCGTATCAATAAAGACAAACAACATTTACTAAATGAGTTAAACGATAAAAGCATTAAGCAAAGGTAAGGAACCCAACAATTGATAAAGTAAGCATATGCAAGCATATAAAGAACATAAGAATTTTGATATAAAAGAGTTTCAAAAGATTACATTGTTCCCCAACAACCTAGGGTTTAGTTCACCATGGACATGGTGAAACTAGATGTAAAGTAATGAAAGAATTGAAGAATAAACCCTAAATTTGGTATATTGGAGCCTAACCATCCAAGGAACCTCCTCCAAGGTGTGTAAAACAGCTAAGGACGTCTCTATCTGCCAAAAGATTACAATTTGAATCGCACTGGGTCTATTTATAGACCAAAAAAGTAACAGAATTTAAGCCCAATAAAAACAGATAACCGCTCAGGTGCCTAATTAAACCGCTCAGCGGTTTCCCTCTAGCCGCGCCACCGCTCAACGGTCAGTTTTACCGCTGAGCGATTTGCCTCGAATCGCTCTGGCCGCTCAACACTGATTTTGGCCGCTCATCAGTGCATATACTCTTCTTTTCTTCCTTTTTCTTCTTCCTTCTTGAGTCTAAGTTCGTCCTAATTCACTTCCATCTTCAATTCTCATCAAAATCCTACAAAACAATGCAAAAACAAACATAATATCTCTAAAACCAACTTTTGACCCATGACTCAACTAAGTGTTTTACTTGATTTTAAGCTCATTCTAAGCCATAAAGGGTGTGTTTTGACATCATATTCAAGCATAAAAATAACGGTTTTTAGACCGTTATCAACTGTCTAAGGACAGTCGACTGTATTAGTAGCTTAGTCGACTATAGGAGCGTCTGATTTATAGAAAACTATAGATACACCTGCCTCAGTTGATCACATGGACTTTGGAAAATCTAACATTTTCATTTGTGATTTACAGATCGTGATCTCTGAGAATTTGCCCCAAGAACTCATCAAGAAGACCGTGGTGATCTATCTTTGAAGAGTTTCTTTAAAGGAGAAAGGTTTCTGTGCTTACTGGCTGATCATATCCTGCACATTGCGGTGCTCATTTGCTGATCAAGATTTCTCTCAATCTTCGTAAAGATTGTGGTTTCCTGCTAGGATTGCAGGGGGTTGACTCGTGGAGTCTGGACACTTTGAGGATTGTTCAAAGTGGGTTAAAGATTGCAGAAGAGGGGATATCTTGCTGCAGATCTTTGTTGTGTGTATTACCTATATTTTGGTTAGAGCGTTAGAGAGGTGTTTTATATTTTTGATGTGGAGGTCTCTATAAAAGCCTTGTTGTAAAAATCTTGACCATTATAGTGCATTTACTTCCGGATTGTAGAAGGACACTGGATGTAGGCATTGAGGTCGAACCAATATAAAAATTTGTGCTTGAATTCTCTATCCTTACTCTTTTACATTCAGTCGACTTTACTGCATTTGTAGTCTACTTTGTATTTTCCGCTGCACTTATATTTTTCATTCTTGTGATTCAAGAAACTTTGAAAAGGATAATACTTTGCGAAAAAGATTTTAAAAAGACTCTGATTTTGAAACCTCACCAATTCACCCCCTCTTGGTGTTGAAACAAAGTCTGCCTGTTTTCCAACACTTATGAACTCTTAACATATCTTCCCTTTTCGTAAGATTTCTTTCTAATTGAGTGAGAGGTTTTTACGAAAAATCTTTTTTGTCATTAGTCTGTCCAACTTTGAGTGGGGATTTTTGGCTTTTATTCATAGTACGGAGGTTGTTATCTGATTGATGTTGATATTGGTGGGGGATAGTGAACAATCTACCTCACAAACACGGTAGATGTCCTCGCAGGGTATGGTGGAGGCATATATATAGTTGAAGAAAATTATAGTATATTCATATTGGTAAAGATAAGAAATAAAGAAAAAATGTAGAAATTAAACAGAGGTTGTAGGGTAGTCAGCAAAGATGGTAGTCATTCTCTAGTTGGTAGTTGGAGATGGCTACGACAATTGTTGGGTTGGTTTTGTATTGTACAACTCTGGTGTTGTGCTGATCCCTCTCTGGTGTTGTCGTGGTTGCCAGAAATGGCTGTAATTAGTTGTTGGGTGCTAGGGTATTGTGGTGTTAATCCATCTCAGTTGCAGTGGTTGTTGGAGACGCTTGTGAGTGGCTTGGGAAGTTGTCCAGCTCCATTCAATTTTGCAACACTTTAATATTTTAGACCTACTATACAAGGCTACTACCTTGTAGTGCCATTTTTAAGCTTATGTAGATTAGGAACATCAATTGCTTACTTGATTGTCTTACACATTAACACACATTATTGGGACTCTGAGGTCATGTAAGTCATCGTTAAAAGTATTAAAATATAGAAGCATTAAGCTGACACACACTATTAAGACTTAAGGTGTCATGCTTGTAGATTTAAGGTATGATGGGTTAAGTGAGTTACTACAATGGCTTTTTCCATGGAAGTGCTCATTGGAAGTGTTAAACAATAAAAAAGAAACATTTAATTGAAATGTTATGTGGTTTATTTATATTGAGAGAAAGAAATCGGTACAATACATGAAGGGTATTTGATATCCTCTAACAATAAAAATATCATCCTACACTCTCCTTCAAGTTAGAATATGTAAGTCAAATGTATTCAACTTGCTATAGAATTGATCATTGGTCATCTTATATATGAAGTGAATGTTTGCTAGTTGTTCACTAGATTTGAAAACTGATGATTATTGTTCTTTTCATTTTATATGTTTGTGTATTATTATGAGTTTCTATACAATTAATAATTCCAGTTTGCACATGATCCACGATTTGAGTCTCTTTGTGGTACACTTGACCATGAAAGGTATGTTGAACTCTAAACATTTTCTTTGGAATTAGTATTTACTCACATAATTACATGTATGTGAAAACTAGAATGAATACTTACATGTCTATTTTCATATTGTCTTAATATTCATTCTCATCTTATCATATCCTATTTAACTTATTAAATAGTAGAGACCTTATATTCATTGTCTTGGAAAGTTAAACTTTTTATTCCAAACCTTTTTTTTTTCAGCTCATAGCTTCTATTAGAAAGTTAACTAGAAAGATTTTTCTATCATGGGGTTTTCTTATTAGATTGTGTGGTTGTTTTCTACATACACATGGACTTCAATCCAAAACCTAAATTACATAAGTTTAACAGCTCACTTTATGGATAATGATTGGAAAGCTCCTCGTAGTTAAACATGAGGCTTGTTTGAATAATTGGAGTTGAAGCGAGTCCTTAATATCACTGTGGATAATGCTACAGCAAATGACGTTGGGGTTCAATATCTCAAAAGAAGGATGTTATCGTGGAATTGTCTTGTCTTAAAGAGAAAATATGTCCATATACGTTGTTGTGCACATATATTAAGTTTGATCATGAAGGATGGCTTAAAAGAAATCAAAGATCCAATTTAAAAAATTCGGAGTGCAGTTAAATATGCGAAATCTTCTCCAGTTAGATTTGCTTAATTCAAGGCATGTGTTGAACAAGAGGGAATTTCTTATAAAGGTATTGTTTGTCTTGATGTTGAAACCAGGTGGAATTCAACTTACTTAATGTTAGAGGCAAGCTTGGAGTACAAAGATGCCTTTGTCTTGCTAGATATGCAAGATAAAAAATTTGGTGTTGTAATGGCCAAAAGTAATGATGATGTGCCATTAAAAGAGGATTGGGAATATGTAAGGTCTGTTCTACCATTTTTAAAGATGTTTTATGTCTCTACCTTGTGCATTTTTTGTTCTTCTAATGTCATCAATCATATATATATGAAGGAGGTATTTGGAATTGGTAAAAGGATTCGACAATATTCTGAGAGTAGTGATATGACTATAAAATTAATGGCAATGAGGATGAAGGGCAAATATGAAAAATATTAGGGAAATCCTAATGGAATTAATATCTTATTATTGATTGTTGTTGTGCTTGAACCTAGGAATAAGTTGGATTTTGTTAATTACTTCATTGACTACTTATTATAATCTAGTATTGTCAGTGAATTGAAATCAAAATTATTGCGGATTTTGACTACCCTAGGAGGCTTTTATTGCGGATTTGGCTTCAAAGATGTCAAGGTTGAGACATGTCATCATATCATGTTTGTCCTTACACTAAAGAAGCATTGATGTAATTCCTCCACCTATTCTTTTTATCTGTTGCTTTAGTGCTCTCATCCTATGCTTTTGGTAACCGTATTGATTAATCCTTTGTTGTTTATCCCCTTTGAGGGGCCTTGTCTTGTTTATGCTCAAATGGTGCAAAGAAACCTCTAGTTCATCCAACCTAGCTTTATGCTTCTTTTAAGTTGTTGATTAGGATTTGCTAAAAAATCATGTCTATATTGGTAATTTAGGTTTGAATCTGGTTTGCAATTTGGTTTTCAATACTCATAAGCAAAGTCAACCTTTAACTTGCAGTGATGTTATTGAAACAGTGACACATAATGAAAGTTGGGGCGAGTCAAGAACAAAGAAGGGCCCCTTGTGTACTTTTTGTGATATGATAGTTTTTTGGATTGAAGTTCAGCTTAAGCAAAAGAATACAAAGGAAAAAATATTAAAATATGTAGATGAGGTAATGGTTGCACAATGTTTAAATCTCAGAGTTATCGATTTTACTTTTGAATTGTGTATTCAATAACTCAATTTTTCATATTTAGTTCTTACAAGCTCTTTGTTTTTTCTGTAAAAGTTGTGTGAGAAGCTTCCCAGTCCCGTGGGAGAAACATTTATAGACTACAAGAGTATTGTTTTATATATTTAGTAAGATGAAAAGGCAGATTTAGAGCTAACATTTGAAAGGAACTTAGGATCACATAGGATTGTCCTTTACTGATTCTAAGGGTGAAAAGGTAGATTCAGAGCAAAGAAAAATAAATCAGTTTACTGTTGAACAATTAGCAATTTAAGGGTAATAGTTAGTGCAACAATTTAGTTTTGGAAGGAATTGGGACTAGTTTACTGAACTGCATTATGAGTAAATTAAAAAATAGTTCATTGAACTGTACTGCACTATAAGTGAACTAAAAAATAGTTTAGTTCAGTTCAATTCAATTTTATAGTTAACTACAAATCTTTATAGTACAATGCACTTTAGTATACTTTGCACACCCTTAAATACAAGAGATTTTGGAAATTGGGAGAAGAGCACAAAGAAAAAAAAAAAGAGGAAGCCATGGTGGGGTGGTCTGAAGTCAAATGGCGACTAAGGTATGGTGGGTTTATTTTTGGAGAGAAAGAAAAAAGATTCCATGAGTGGAGGGAGAAGATGACACCAACAACGTTAGTAACGTTGATGATTATTGCGACGATGGTTGATGATGGCACATACAATAAAGATTTGGTATGTGGCTGAAGATGGGATGTGAGAATGAAAAAATTAATGGTCAAGGTATCCTCAATAGTCATTAATGCTCCACATTTAAAAAGAAATCATTCAAAAAATACTATTCAACAAGTGTGAGCACACATAATTGTTTATGTGGAATATCTTTTGTCAAGTGAGACAAAATTTAACATCATTAGAAAGGAGGGATTAAATTCATTACTTTAAAAAGTAAGGATTAAAAAACAATCAAAGTTATTGTTATACTTAAGGAACTAAAAACATATTTAATCCTTAAAGAAATTACGATTTTAGATAAGTCTTATCAACGTGACGTGACTTCAATGCGAAGGAATTGTACCGAAGTGACACAACTTCAATACAAGGATATCACATTAATGTGGCATAACATGAGTTTGATTATGGTAAAATCATGCCATCTTGACACTATAAATAAAGATCTAAATATTTTACTTTTATAAAATAATGAAAATTTTATTTTATTTTTTAAAAAAATCTATACATTCTTTGTTACTATACAATCTTTTATATTAGGCTTGATTACTTGGGTAGTTCCCACTTTAGTGGGAGTGTGTCAACTTGGTTTCCGTTTTTAATTTTGTGTCAGTTTCATCTCCAAATTCGTTAATGTGCATCAATCAAGTTCTCTTTTATTGAATACATTTAAATCATTAATGTTGATTGTTTAGGCATGGTTTCGTGACAATTTATGCAAATGTGGCACATAAGGATTTTGTTATGCGAAAATTTAGGCTAATAAGAAAAATAAGAAAATAAAAAACAAACATAGGAGCTTTCTCTATCTGCTACAAAACGACGAAAAGACAATATAGGGATTCCGTTGATAGCAAAGTGAAAGTGAAAATCAAGCTTCCATTGACAGTGAAGTGGGTTGGATTAACTATCAAAATAATGTATGTCTTCAATTTAAGGTTAGCGTTTTTTATGTTTTTCATCTTTGAATGTTGTGCTTTTTTGTAATTTTGCATGTAATGTGGTCGAGTGAGTACATGTTTATGGAATTAGTTGAAAGTGGTGGTCCATCATTATGTGTGAGGGTGTTGAGGTTGTGGTCCCCATTTGAAATCGATCTGTTGATGTGTTTGTGGTAATGAATATAATATCTCTTATATTCCTTGGGAATTGTAATATTTCATAGGATTATAGGATATATATATATATTAGTTGAGATGTACAAGTCGGTTTTCGAAGTGGTGTTTAATCATGGTGGAAAGTTTATGAATAATGCGTCACTGAAATATGTTGGAGAAAGCAATACATTGTTATATGACCTAAACAAATTCAACTACTTTGAGATTTTGTCAATTCTAAAGGAGATGAGTTATGTCAATGTAAAGAAGTTGTGGTATCTAGTAAAGGAAGATTATGTGGTTGAAGGATGGAATTGTTGTGTGATGATAAAGATGCATGTCATATGGTGAACATTGCCACACTAAATGATCAAGTTCACTTGTATGTTGTACACATAGTGTCTGACTCTTAAATAATAAATATGCTAGAATATTTTCCTCCTAAGGGTGATGATAATAAGGGTGGTTGTATGGATGAGGTTAGGGGTGAGGATGAATCATTAGAGAGAAATTGTCATATATATAGGAGGGGCTTAGTTTGGAAGGCATGAAATGTTATTTATGTATTCAACTGTGATATGCATTTGGAACTTCATGATAGAGGTTGTACTCGAGTCAAATTTAATGTGCAATTAAGTGCAGTATAATACTAGGAAGCGACTCTCAAGTCGTCTCCCAAGGACCAAATGTGGTTCAGGAATTAGATCGAACATGTTTTGGAAGGTGGTTTTTTGAAGAGTTTCGTGAATGGAAATGAACCAAATGAAACATGAATGCAAACACAGATTAAAAATGGTTGGCATTAGCTCAATTACAATGCTTTCAATCAAAGATTAACAACAATTACTCACTCCTCTAACTCCTAATCCAACACAAGTTAACTAACTAAGCGAAGACTAACCATGTTTTCATAAAAGCGAATTAAGAAAACGCCTTGTACACATTCAATCAATTTTGCACCATATAGTCCAATCGAGTAAGCGAAGATTAAAAACCCAATTAGACAACTAAGCATATACCCAATCACAAGCACAAAATAGATTCAATAATGAGCCAAGTCAGATTAGCGAAATCAAACTTTCAACTAAGAAATCTCACGAAAATGATGCAATTTCACTAACGACCAACCAACAAACCTAAGCTAACATTAAATCAAAATTACAGCAGCAAAACGAAAGTACAATAAATCTGGAATGAAAATGCACAAAATAGAATCGTAAAACAACTTCAAAAATGCAACAAATTTGGTAAAATGAAACTGAAATTGGACAACGAAATTAGGCAATTAATGTGCAGCACAAAACGAAGTGGGAATAGGTAAATGAAACTAAAATGGAAGATGAAGATGAAATAAGAGGCAAGGAACGAAATTGCAATTGAATTTAAAAATGAGATTCATACATTAATTGAAAGGAAAAGAGAACAAAACCTAAAACCCCCAAAGGGGAGGGGGGAGAAGAAGAGAACGCCCAATGCTCCAAAACCCTAGAACCAAAAACACAAAAAATGAGTGGAGGAAGCGGTTTCCCAAATCTGATTTTGGGTTTTAATAGGGCAAAAGATGAAAATGCCCTCTATATGGGCTTCACCTAAATGTTGACCAAAAATGGGCCCAAAGTCATAAAGTTTGACCCAATTACATTATAAACAAATTTAAATGATGTGGCCACTTTTTGTCCCAAAATATGATTCCAAAATTGTCCAACAAATAATAATTGGAATACTTAGGCCCAAATAATTCAAATTAATGAAAATAAGAATTAATAGTCCAATTAAGCCCAAATAGTGAAAATGAGACAATAATGGAGAATTAAACACAATTTAGTAATATAATTCGATGCAAAAAACTAAGTGAATAGTACAAAATAGTGATTCATCAAAATAAACCACACTTGGTCTTTTGCACGCCTAGGCAAAATCAAGATGCAGAATAAGGAATAATATAGAAGATATCAAGAGAGTGACACAACCTCAGGAAACAAAAACAAAAAGACACACAAGTAAACAAACAAATTTACACAATCCTCATTGAATCCTGGAAAGAGAAAAGGAGTAGACAACATCCAACACACAAATAATTAGAGAAAGCAGATACTCATAGAAATCATCCAAGTAATTCAAAATGTGGCAAAATAATTAATCAACTTAAGAGATGAACCAAGAGCAACAGAACCTCACAAATGCATTATCACTACATCTATCAAGTGCCTAGGGTAAACAATTGTAACAATGCACTCAAGAAAGCAAGCAACAAACAAACTTGGGAAGCCTCTAATATCAACACTCAAAACATATGCATGTTTAAATCAAAAGGTATTTTTAGGGTTGTAATGAGGCCAAGGAAAAGGGAAGATAAGATATGGATAAGAAGCTACAAACCAAAACAAATAGAGGAGTAATGGGGAACAAGTGAAAACACAATCAAATTACACACAAAACCTCTAATTTTATCCTTTTCTTGACTCCACTACTATTCAAAAATTTTATTTATCCTATTTTTACTTTTATTTTTCTTTCTTTTCTTGTTTGGTCTATTTTCTTTTCTCTCTTTTTTTAGAATACACTGACCGTAAGAGATAAAATACACAACATATTTACAAAAGCAAACAAGAAGGGGACCCAACTAGCCAATTCATAAGAGGAGACCACACTTGTTCCCAAAACAATTCCAAAGCTCCAAAATTTCCTAAGGTTAAGGTAATCATGGTTTCTCACTTAAGGCTGATGTATGAGCTTCAAAATGAAGGAAAGGGGAAAACATAGGCTTAAAGGGGTTATCAAAGGATTAAAACAAGGTAAGATTATTTGGCTAGAGAGGCTCAAGAAAACAATTGCCTTTATCACTTCCAAACATGCATATCAATCAAGAATTATCAACAAAATTCAATCCAAGGCACATGTGCAAGCAACCAAGAGATATATCACACACAAGAAAGAACATGAAGTGGCTCAAATTCTCACACAAGGTATTTCTATCATAGTCAAATCAACCCCTCAAACATCATAATCATCTTTCCAATCAAAGAAAAGCAAGGATTTTCAATCATAAGTATAAATCAAGTGAAGTGAAGGACGAGTCTACAACCTAAACAAATTCCAGAAAACAAGAGAAACATGCAAAATTGTATACAAGACACAGCAAAAACAACCTAGAAAAGTAAAAACTTAAAAAAGAAAACAAAAACGAACAAAGAAAAATCAAAATCTCCCCCAATAGGCCACACTTAAACTACACAATGTCCTCAATATGTCACAAACAATAAGATCAGAGGAATCAGTACAATCAACAGATCATGGACAAGTGTAATAAAAGTGGAGAAGGGAGGAGAAGGGAAAAGAAAAACTCTCCTGAGTTAGGGTGGAAGATGCCAAACTTGATTTAGCAGAGAAGTGTCTTCCATAAATGGATCAAGAAAGGAACTGCCGAGGAAGTGCTTTATCTGCCAAATTTGATCGCGTAGAGAGATGTCTTCCACAAATGGATCAAGGAAGGAAGGATTCTTGATGAGTGTGTTTAGTTGATGCCTATTGATCTTTAAGCTTTTGTGTATGTGAGCACCCTTGTCATCAATTGTGGGTGTTTGTTGGTCAAATTCATGTGTACCTCGTGTAATAGGGTTAGTGCATTGTGGCTCCATAGAATTGACATGCAAAGGTATAACACCCAATCTCAATGTATCAAGCTGAACATTAGAAATACTCTCAGAACATGAATCAAGTTAAGATTTAGAAGCAATATCAAGCATAGGCTCAAATTCATGTTCAGTGCATGGATAAGAATACTCAGATAGGATGACAAAAATTGTTTCTCATCATGCAAATAGTTGAAATTGAAAGCATGCTCATCAACATCATAATCAAATTAAGGTACGTTTACCCCACTTCCCTGAAGGTTTTTGAGTAGCGAAGAAGTCGTCCAAGAATAGTCGCTTAAGATATTCCCAAGCAGTGATGGACCAAGGAGGAAGAAAATACAACCAATCCCTTGTTGTTCCCTATAATGAGTGCAGAAATGTCCTTAAGAACATGTGATCATCCAGGACATGTGGAGGCTTCATTGTAAAACAAATGATATGGAACTCCTCCAAATGTTTATGTGCGCATTCACCTGCAAAACCATGAAACTTAGGTAGAGTCCAGTGGTGAGAATGCATGGAACATCCTCATCATGTGGAAACAACTCACAAGGAGTACTCTCACGAGTTGAAGGAGGAGTCATATTATTCTCAGCATAGAAATCAGCAGAATATACATGAGAATCATAATCAAAGTTAGATTCAGAAGGAGAATGATAATCAGAGTCATTGGTAGAATAAGCATTATGCACATAACCAAAATAAGTAGACATAGAGAAGGAGAATGTTAATGATTATGCAACTAATGAACTAATGAACAAATGGTATGCACAAACTATCAAGTCTTAGAATGCCTAACTAATCTATGAAAAGTCCTATCAATTTCAAGATCAATGGGTGGTAATGGCCCAAGATTGCCCCTAGTCATACACTAAGTCAACTCTATCAACAAAAGTCAACACAGTGAAAACATAGGGGGTTAACATCAAGTATATGCAAATCAATTCATAATAGACAGAAAATTTGTGACAAACCCCCAAAAATCATGAAAAGATAGCACAAAACATTTCAAAGAAAAACTCAAAGTATAGATATGTTAATCGACACAGGAAAATGTGAAAAAGGATAAAAGTAAAACTTAAAAAATAAAAAAGAAATAGTAAACGACTTTTTTCGGATTTAGAGGCCTAACCTTTTGGCATAAGCAATGACCAATTAATAGGTCGTATTTTTTTATCCAAAAAGCACGTATGATTTAGAGGCCTAACCTTTTGGCATAAGCAATGACCAATTAATAGGTCGTATTTTTTTATCCAAAAAGCACGTATGATTTGTCCAATTCAGACTCTATGAGCAAAAGTTAATATTTTTGGAAGTTTGGGCTCACTTGTTTTTCACAAAACTAAATCTGGACAACCACAAGTACTTCTGAGATTTTCCTATCAAAATATGAGCCAAAAGAAGTGACCACACCAAATTTCAACAAAAAATAAGACCCCTAGATATGAAAACAAAAAATGCGCATTAATTAGACAAAACTGGTCACTATTCACAATAGCACATCACAAATGACTTCAAATTTATATCCCACTTCTAATAGTACACACACACACGCACACACACACACTCAATACAACTGCAAAATCAATGACAATACAACTACAAAACACAATGCAACAATGTGACTAGAATTCAACATAGACACAACACGAAATCACATAATACAAAACACAAACAACATTAAACACTAACAAAGACCTAAAACTGAACCTTTGGTCATCGACAACGGTGCCAAAATTTGATTGAGGTCGTACCCGGGTCAAATTTAATATGCAATTAAGTGTTGTACAATACTAGGAAGCGACTCATAGGTCGTCTCTCAAGGACCAAATGTGGTTCATAAATTAGATCGAACACATGGTGGGGGTGGTTTTTTTGAAGAGTTTTATGAATGACAATGAACCAAATTAAACACAAATGCAAACATAGATAAAAAATGGTTGGCATTAGCTTAATCACAATGCTTTCAATCACAAATTAACAACAATTACTCACTTCTCTAACTCCTTGATGAGTTGTCGCAACCCATACAAATTTCATTGCATATTAGAAATGCAGTATAGCTAGGAAGTGACTCTTAAGTCGTCTCTCAATGACCAATTTTGCGGTTCGAGAATCAAGTCAAACACGAAGGGGGGGTGTGAAAGGATTGTGAGTGCAGATAAACTAAATTAAAACACGGATGCAACAGAAATGTAAAAACAGAATTGCAAAACGAAATCACATATAGAATAAAAACGGTTGGTCATTAACTCAATCACTATTAAATTAACACAATCGAACATAACAGACAACATTAAAGTAAACAGAAACCATTGACCGAACATAACAGATAGCATAATGAACGAAGACAGTAAACTAAATGATCCTAAAACAAGACATGTAAACTAATTTAACATGCAGTAGGTAATAAAGAAACACTTGACTAAAAATGAAATATGCATATGAACCCAACTAAATGTAAAGAATAAGCTAAACATTAAATTGCAATTCATCATGAAAAAGCTCTAAATAAAAAGAAAGCGTGAAACTAGAAAAAACCCAAGTGACTAAGCTGCCTCCAAAGTTCGAAAATGTCACGCTTCTCAAATTTAAAAGAAAGAAAATTTCATACGTCTCTTTCAAATTTAACAATGCATGTGCACCTAAAAAAAATATAAATAAATCACCGTGTTGCTTCTTTAATTAAATCAATTGCACCGCTTGCAGATTCTCCCTTTGCCAAATGAATAAACGCCCAAAATAAAAAAAAAAAAAAAAAAAACAGCAACTCCTTCTTTCCTTCATTGAAATCCACACTAACTCCTTTTGTAAAAGCAAACAAAATAATGATGACAATCCATTCTCCTTGCAGCAACTTTAGCATTACTTTTAAAGGAAAGCACGTGATGGCCTAAGAAAAGAAAAATTCAAAAGAAGGAGATGCACCGTATGCAGGTGGCGGCAGCACCACTCTTACAAAGTGAATTCAGTAATTTTTTTTTCTCTTCCAGTACCGTGACACACCAGCTCAAGCATTTGAAATTAAAAATAAATCACATGTGATGCACACCTGTCTTGCTTTCAAATGAAAATAAATTTTCCTAGTACCAAGTGCTGCAACATTCCAACACATAGTCATCATAAAGATCAACAAAATAAAAACATGTAACAGTGAGAGAAACCTACATTTCGGAAATGTAATGGTGAACGTTAAAGAAGGCAAATGATAAATCCAGCAAAATTAAATTAATGTTAAGCAAACACTTCAATGCTTCTTAAACTAACCTCTCGGTTTCTAAAAGCAAGCTAAATAAAAGTCCACAAAACCAGTTGTGTGCTTCCTAGAATTCATTCCCTAACCGTAACACATGCTGTTGCAGCATTTCCTCAAATCACTGAGCCAAATGATTCAGCCTTCATTCTCCAAGAAGAGTGTGTGGCGGCTGGAAGCATGTGCTTCCTTAATTCATCCATAATCAAAATACATTAGAAGCTCCATGGAAAAAAAACTGAGTGGTGCCCCTTCCAAAATTGTATCTGCCGAGTGTGAGAGCTCAAAATAATGTGACGGCTGCTAGGTTTCTTTTCTAGGATCATGTGTCCTAAAATTGGGGTGGGGTCCACCCTAAAAAAATAAAACCCTAGGGTGCCAAGTGTCCTACAATTTGGGCCCATCATAATTTTTAACAATGGCCCAATGTGCAAAAGTTTGTCTAAAAAGTTTAAACAATTAAAATTACAATACAACTAAAATTTAAAATGTCTGAATGGAGAGTCTTGAATTTATTTGGTGTCCTCCAAATGTCCTAAATTGTGTTTCCAAAATTTTCCCTGAAAATAATAATGCAAATAATTAGCTCAGAAAATTCAAATTAGAATTTCTGGTCAAATTAAGCATAATTAGGAAAAACGGGAAAATACCGGACAATTAAGCACAATTCCCTGATTAATTCTAGCACAATAAACTAAGTGAAATCAATAAAATATCGAGTCATCACTCCTAATCTAACACAAGCTAACCAACTAAGCGAAGACTAACCATGTTTTCATAAAAGCGAATTAAGCAAACGCCTTGCACACATTCAATCAATTCAGCACCATACAGTCCAATCGACTAAGCAATGATTAAACACCAATTAGGAAAATAAGTGTATACTCAATCGCAAGCACAAAACAGATTCAATAGTGATTATCAACCCTCTTATTCTTAGGAACTTCAATATGTATTATGCACCCTCTTTTGCTTTGGAACTTATTTTGCTTACTGTATGTACCTATGTTTCTTAGCAACTTATGTCTTTTAAAGAACAATGTTCTCTATTCGAATGTATTTGGAATTAATATCATGTGTACTTGCAGCAGAATTTGACTTCTATGCTTATCTGTATATTGCAAAAAACAACTTACTTTTTTAATTAAATTACATTTCAAAAATATTCAACTAAGTTCATCGCACTGGCTACAACCCACAAACTACATAGCTTGCTAATGATAACACATGTCACTTTTACAACATTTGATGGAATTTTAAACAACATAGCAACAAGGATGATGTTAATCAAGCCTAGAATCGAATCATCAATATTAGCAACTTAACCCATTTTCCAGAAATCATAAGGGATTTTTCCAAATTATAGATATTTTTCCTTTGTTTACCAATAATAGCATCTGTTTCATCCTTATTGTCTTCATTTCACCATTTGAAATAATTACACCCTTTAAAATCTCATTTTCACTCTGTTATTAAAAAAATCCAACAAAAAAGAATATTTTATTGATAGGAAACACTTATTAACAGGAAAAATAATATACTCTGAATGAACATAAAACCATAGACCAAAACCTTGTAGTTTAGGAAACCCCAAAATTGTTTCTCGCTATTCTTAACAATTTTAGCCACTCTCAACATTGCAACCTTGCCATAATGGAAAATTGGTGTTCCACTCAATTAATCCCCCAAACCAACCACTAGGAGAGGAGACATTGTCATTTTGTATCCCCCGCGAGCAAGATGAACAATCCTGATTGTGAGACATTACAAACTTCATCAACCATCAATCGATCATGACCACACTTCTTTAACCAACTACCAAGGAGAGAGCAAAATCGAGACCTCAAACTTCAATTAGGGCAAGCTTCAAACTTCTCTACTAAAAGGAAATACTCCACGCCTAAAAAACACCATTTCCACTATACAATTACAAATTTTGACACGTATATGTTGTCTTTTTCCACATCACCACACTTTTAATGTTGTCTCTGAAAAACTAACGGGGAAGGACTTGATTGATACATATTAACGAATTTGGGGATGAAATTGACACAAAATTAAAAGCAGAGACCAAATTGACTCACTCCCACCAAAATAGAGACCATCTGAGTAATTAAGCCTTTATATTATTATTTGATCACAAATTGCCATAAAAAGTAAATTTATTAATTTTTATAACAACTATCTAAAAAGGTAACAAAGACTATTAATTTTTATCGTTAACAAAGTCAATATATATTTTGTTTAGTGATAATGCACTAATTAAATTTAAATATACTTATACTCAATTATTAATGTTGTGTTCACATGTAAGGATCACATTGTTCAAAGGTGTGACCAAGTTATTCTCAAACTTAGCAAGAGCTGCTCGTGGTCGATCGTACATATCGATCTACTAAGTTGATATGTATTTGGTCCCTACTTGTTCGACTAGGATGACATTACACTAATTGTAATATCTACAAGAAGCTACAATAATTTGAGATTAACAGGTAATTGGGTCACATGGCCCAAGTCCGTATAAGTAAAAAGTCCATGAAAAGTAATATAAATAACGCATTTTACAAAGTATGTTAACTATGTTCATTGATTACCACATTTATTGTTAACTGAAACACTTTGCTGACTTAGGTGTTAGAGTGTCTTCTACATGCAAAACCCATGCTCGACCTAAGGAGAACGGGTATCTTGAAGCAAGACGAATATCCCAAAGGAGGATGAGTACCTTTAGAGTCAAAGGCTTGAAGTGTTCGAAGTGTTTTTAGACTCTTCACAAGATATATTTAGCCATGTAAAAACAAAATGAACTAGGTATGACAAATTTAAGAGATGAATGGTGTTCTTACGTCGTGAGTTGTGAGCGAGTGTGAAAGTGAAAATGCAGAATGCATCAATAATCTCATGTTGCTAAAGTTGCGAATATTTGTAAGGATAAAATGTGTTTTTTTTCTTTATTCTCTATCACGTGGTGTCATAACATTTTCATGTGTTTTGTTGTGCCTCTAAGTTTCACAAACCATATTGTTTATCTGGGTGGAGAAGAATCAGTTGTATAACTAGTTCTTGTGTGTACCAAAGTGTGAAGAATTGATTAGATAAACTACATGAGTGAAAATGTTTGAGTTTCCTATGATAATTTATATTATAATAATAATATTACTCGTTCCTTGAATTTATATTATAATAATATATATTAGAATAATAATATTATGTAGAATAATTATATTAATAATATATTATCTATAATAATAATAATTAACAATTGTAATATAATATAATATATAATAATGATAATAATAATATATTTTATATATAAAAAATTATAATAAATAGTTATAATAATATTATATATATATATATATATAACATTATTATTATTAATAATAATAATAATAGTATATTATATATAATAATTATAATAATAATAATAACACTAATTTATTTTTTTATCAATCTTATTAATCAATTCACTGACATACTTCACGCACATATCTATTCACTTAAATCTATTTTTTTAATTATATTTGTATACTTTTAACATAGCTGTAACAGTAGAAGTGAAATGATAGGACATAGTATCACAAGAAAGATTTTCCTTGCTCCCGAAGATTAACAATTGAAATGAAAGCACTTGTAAAATTCATCCACTAAGTTAAGCAATTTCTATGTAGCCAAACTTCTTTATTTATTTATTGTTCACGATTGCCTAAGTTACATTATTCCCAAAGTCAAAATTAAACACACTTAATTAAAGGTCTTAGATTATTATGAACATTTTATTATCAAATTTAGATGTAGTCAAATATTATATAATAGTCATCACATGATTAATATTATATATAAGTTAATAAATTATAATATAAAGTATAATTTACAGTTATCCAAAAACAACTATAAATTTTAGATTTTATATACAAAAAGTTCTAGAGAAAACTATTTACAAAGTTAACATGAAGGAAATTTACACAACAGTGTCTCTTCCATCAAGAGCATGCTCTACTGAGAGCTCATCACCCTCTGCTCACATCCACAAGATGATCATAGTCAAACAAGGAACATAGTCATATACAAACACAAATACAAATAGAAGGGTAGGCTAGATATAAAAAGATTCACAAATAGAAGAAAATACAAAACATTAACAATCAAGCATATAGAATAACTAACTTCAAAGATCTTAAACATGTTATGACTTAGACTTGATTGTCCTGATTTAGAATGATAGTCGAGCTATGGCGGGTTGTGCACTTGTGTGACCTTTACTGCTTTGCAAAACCATTGTCAACGGGTTTCACCCTACCACACTCACAAGGTTAGTCTATTCCACGCCTTGGAGCATACTGGAAGCCCCCAAGACTAAGACCTCCTGCTACTCTTCACCATATGTGTCAATCATCTCTACTTGAGAATGAAAGACTATTACAGTTCAGGATAACCCCCAAGACTAAGCTCCCTGCATTCATTCTAAACATACTTGAACCACACCAAGAGATACCACTTTGAAACTTACTTACATAACTTTGAAACCATACTTTCACTTTGAATCTCAACTCATGAATTTAATACACATATAAACTCATACATAATCATACGTCATTCCTAGATGAATCAAAACATCACTAAAATCAATCAAGAACAAAGAAGACAAGTATAACATAAAATTTTGACCATTCACTTAACGACTACTCTCGTTGAGCGACCCCCGAGCTCTCTTGCTCAGCGACCTAGTTCGTTAAGCGAATACATAGATAGCGCTCCCAGACCCCAACCTTCTCGCTCAGCGACTCAACTCGTTGTTCGAATAAAATTCCCAGTGATCCTAGACTTCAACCTCTCGCCCAACGACCCAACTCGCTAGGCAAATGTTTAGACAATGGTCCAGACCCTCAACTCTCTCGCCCAACGACTCCACTCACTAGGCAAATCCACAGACAGAGTGCCCAACTCTACAGCCACTCCTTGAGCGACTCCACTCGCTCAGCGAGTCTGCATAATTCTGTAGCACCAAACTGCAGAATTATGAACCTAAACCAAAATGATCAATTTGAGATATTTTCCCAAACTTATAATCCTCCAAGATCATATTATACACTTAAATAAACTAACCCTCCTAACCTCATTCTAAAGTGTTTGACAACCAAATTAAACTTCAAAATCTACACATCCTCTACTTAAGGACCCAAATTGAATCCCAAATTGAATTCTACCACTTTTGACATAATTTCAAGTAACTTAGGGACTCTAACAAGTCCTAAATGACTTATTAAGACTATTTCGACTAACCATTTGAGCACTCTACTCCCAAATCAAATTTTGACTACCTCACTTCCTCCAAACTACCTCTAATTAAAGAAAAAATATAATTACTCATCAACAACCCTTCTTACCACAAATTTCCAACATATTATACATTAAAAAATAGTCCAAACATCTTTTAATACATTTCGCAATCAAAGTTCACCAATCTACACTCAAAACAGTCAAATTATAATAGGTCTATCCTAAAAATCTAATTTCAGTTCAGCCAACACAATATTCATATACTCTTCATACATACACAATTAATTATCAATTAAAGCAAACTCTAGCTTCCCTTACCTCAATATAACTTTGCACAACTCAATAAAACCCCAATAGTTGCTTTCTTCGCAAGGAAATTCTAGAAACACCTACAAATCACCAATTGGTGATGGGAAACCAACCTTAGAACCTAAATTGAGCTAAGAATCAAGAAAGGGAAACTCTCCCCACATGCAAGAAAAAATTTCTTTGCATGCTCACAAATTTAGAGGAAAACTAAGAAAAGGGAACGAAACTTACTTACTCTAATTAAAAAATTGATCGATTGGAAAGGTAGCCCTCGACGCCAGAATCGTTTAGACATCTCTTGATCGTCGAACAGATAATCCAAGAGTAAGAAAGGATAGAGAGATGGTAGAGAAGTTAAGAGAATATATTTTAGAGAAATAGAAGGTATTTTAGATAATTAAACTGAGTTTAGAAATTTCAATTTACATTATACGATTATTTTAAAATCAAATACTCGGTCTCATTATTTTAATATATCTATCAACTCTAATACTTTATTTTTTAGATTCTTACAATTTTCTATATAATACATTAATGATAATGTATAATTACTGAAATAAAATAAAAAAAACCAACTTAGTAATATTTTAAAATTGAATTAGATATTATGTTTTACTTTAATGAGATTTGTTTTCTTTATCATATCACCTACATCATTAGTGAATTATTCACAAATACTTAATTTTACACAATAACATAAATTAAAAATCTCTCATCTATTAATATATGTTTAAATCATAATAATAATAATAATATATAAGTGGTGTAGAATCTTATCTCATAAACTTGTGAAGTTAAGTTAAGAATAAATTTATTTACTTAAAAAATTCAATTTTTTTATGATAAATGTTATAAGTATGATATTATTCATTTAAAAGATAATGAATTATATTCTACAAAAATTATTTGGGTCCACATTCTCTTTGGAGAGACCCCCATATAATTCACCAAACGCTGAAGAAATGTGTTGAAGAAAGTATTAAGAAAAAACTGTGTAAGAATGATGTTATCCAAATTTGTTGTGTTGGATTTCCTTTGACGTGGAAAGCGAAGCAAGAAATTGGAGTGTCGGAGAATGATTTGTTGGTAATTTAATTATTGAAAGCAGTTATAAAGGTTTTATTCAGTGATTTTTGTTGGATAAAGTTTAGTTAGTTAGTTAATCTTCACGCCACCACGGAATCTAATCCTTTTGGTTTTGGATTGATGGATTCCTTGCCAAAGGAAAAGATGAATTTTGGATCATACTTGCAAGTAACGTCATCAACCAAGCTTCTTCAACCGTGCATCTTTAAAATGATCGTTTATTGGATACAGATCATTTTCAAATTTTGATGACTTAATTAATTAGAATATTAGTTCTTATATTAAGGTATATAATTTTTTTTTTATTTTTATATTTTATTTAATTCAATTTTAATATTTATTAAATAGAATAAAATTAATTACTTTTGTTAAATGAGTATCATGTGGTTTAAAATCTGATACATTTAATTATTATATCATTAAGATCTTAATAAAAAGATCTTAAGATATTGTTAAATTTTTTTTAATGAAAGAAAGCTGCAAGAATGGTGTGAGAAGTTGTAAATTCAAGACTCACTAGGTATTTGGGAGGTATAAGATTGATTTGAAAAAAATATATTTTATTTATAATATATCAAAACTTAGCTACGTAAAATAATATAAAAATCAAAATAAATTATATAATTAAATATAAAAGAATTAATTTTACAGAGATTTTGAGTATGAATTCGTGGACAATTAACAAGATATTAAAAAAAATATTATCTTTTACATAAATTTAGATTTTTTATAAATAATATTGAGTATAAATTATTATTGAATAAATATTTTAAAGAAATACTAATAATATTTATAGAATTAACACGAGTGAATAAACTTAAATTATCATTGAAATAATACTTATGTTAAATATATAATATTAAAATAGTCAACATTAACATAATAATACCTTATTATATATAATAATTAGTTGTGTTCGTTTGAATATATTTGGAAGAGAGTAATTGAGAGGATTTAAAAAGATTTAAAGATATTTTTTTGTTGTTTATTTGAATACATTTGGAGATAAGTGAGAGTAGATTTGAAAGTAAAATTTGTGAAAATTAATGTAAGATTTAATTTATATGACAGATTAAAAAAATTTAGTTCCAAATTCACTCTTAAATACCTCCAAATCTATTCAAATAAAAAAAAAAATTATCATCAAATCCTTTCAATTACTCTCCCTCAAATCCACTCAAGTGAACAAGGTCTAAGATTGTCAAACTACTAATATTAATTATGATATATAAATATCATTATAATAAACATAGATTTAAGCGGAAGACTTAATTGAGTTTTGTTGGATTGTATTTTTTAACATGATTATTGGGTTTAGTAGAAGAAAAATCAAATTATTATTTTAATTTTTGTAATAATTAATCGCTGTATCATTTTGATACACAAGTGTTTGGTGGATAGATGTTGGTTTAAATTGAAGCGTAATCTAGTTGTGTTTGAAATGGTTGAGTGTTCATTAATTGAAGAAAGTGACCCTTTAAACAATTTTGATTTGTTGATGGTGAGATGGTAACAGCCTCATTAATGAGAGATTGGGAAAAGGAAAAAATAATATAAAAAGGTAGCAAAAGATGGAAACAAAAATCAACATAACATTGTTTTTCTTGCATATTTACAACTACACGTTTCTTTTACACGTGTATACATGACAAACGTGTATTCAAACTTTATCTAAGTTCAGTTTTTTATGTTACACAAGAATGTTTGTCAGTGTAACACATTTACCTAAATAGGTTGAAAATATGGTAATAATAAGAGGATATACTTCGTCGTTATTTTATATTAAGGAAATTATGATGCACGTTTTGTGATTGAAAATTTAGAAAAATCAAGAACGTCTTATAATAGTTCAGATTCTCTCATTTTATGTCATTATAAAATACACTGATTTTAATTTTTTTTTAAATATTAAAATTAATGTATTTTAAATGCATATAAAAGTACAATATAAAAAATTTAATAGAATTTTTAATAGTTAGCTAGTAATAAAATCAAAAAATCAACTAAATATTTGAGGAAAAGCAACAATAAAGACTGGAAAAATGAAACAAGAATAAGTATAGAGATTGAAACATGTCCAAACAAATATGGTTTTAATATTATAAACTTAAGTATTTGTTTTACCAGACAACTACTTTTTTAAATTTTGTCATTCAAATTATGGTTGTATTTAATTTTTAACAAGATGATGAAAAAAGTTTTAAGAAATAAATCAAAAGTGGAACATCCCATGTCATTTAGAAAAAATCATAGTCAAATAATGTGTTGTGATTCTTTTTACGTTTAATACTTATTTTAGTCTTTTTAATCAAAGTGTTTAAAGTAGTCATATTTTTTTTTAGATGTTCACAGTTATTTTATATTTTGTAAAAACAATTCAAATTGATTAGGATGTTAAAAACATTATGATTATGTTTCTAATGACAAATCTATGACTGATTCTTCATTTCTACACAGAAAAAGCTAAGTATATGATCTATTCTCTTTCTCAATATTCTCAGTAAATTAACTTTTTAAGTGGAAATTCTTTGATAGAATTGTTTATTCTTAATACCTTCGTATTTTATATTTTATAATAAAGTGATTCATATTTTAGCATTTAATATAACTTAAAAAATTGATTGTATGCTTGCGTAATATGGCAATATTAAACATTTTTATTTCACTTTTTATATATATATATTTTATTTTATTTTATTCTTAATAAATTCTCGTCTTCTTTTTCGTTCGAACCATCACCACTTACAACAACTATCATCTTTTTTGAATCACCACTCCGTTAATTACCGCAAAAGCTTTCTTGTTTCTCTCTGTCGTGCAACCATAAATCTGAAACAACAAACCATACCCAAATCACAATCATCAGTGTCATTGTTCTAGAACCATCATCGCAAATTCCCTTCTTCTAAAAAACAAGAGAAACCTTCGTTCAAACCTCGATGCAAGGAACCACCACAAAACCCCAAATTGAGAACACGAAACCCTAATTGCGATCATCCTTTTCTCGCAAATAACAACTAAGCCACAATAGCGACACCCTAAAATCATAAATAAAAAACTCCTAATATGCAAAAACCCAAATCGCATCGTCACTCCACCATGTTCGTCTTCTACACCTAGAGACAACTTCGTTCTTCATCGTGAGAAGCATAGGAAACTCAAAAGCCTAACCCTACTCAGCTTAAATTTAACTTTAACTTTTAACATTGCCACGTCAATTAGTGTTTTTAACTAATGCTATCAAAATAAGTTGTAACCCATTAGCCAACCCGGCCCACCACGGGTTTGAGTCGGGTTGGGTTTGAAAAAAATGTAATGTTTTTATGCGGGCTAGCCCTCAACCCGGCTCACTTAGAACTCCACTCACCCGGGTTGACTCACTAACCCACCTAATTTAATTAAATTATTTATTATTTTGTGTTTCAATAAGATGTTTCAAGAGAGAAAAATATTATAATTTTTTTCATCAAAACTCTAATATTATAAATGGACAAGTGATACAAAAATTATCAATATTAAAAACTTATTTGTTTGTCTTTTGTACATGTACACTTGGATTGTATGAATTTTTTTTTATTTTGAATTTCTTTAGAGTTTAACATCATTTTAATGTGAAATTTATTTAAATTTGAATTAAAAAAATTGTAACTTTTTTATTTTAAGAAAAAATTATAATTAAATGAGTTACAGAGCCAACTCGTTTAACCCACCAACCCGTGATGAGTCAGACCGGGTTCGAATTTTTTCAACTCACTAATAAGTGAGTCGGGTTGGATTGACTCACTAAGTGACCAACCTGTGGTGAACTGGACCGGGTCAAGCCGGATTACTCGTTTTGACAGTTCTATTTTGAACACCATAAGCAAAAAGGACAAATTGGAACTGCTTTTACAAAATATGAAACAACTGTGAACATCTAAAAAAAGAATAGAACCACTTTAAACACTTTGACCAAACTAACAATATATTAAACCTTCTTTTATTTTATGGTTCTTTACTCACCGTGAGGATTTAACAAATAAGTGAAATGTGTACAAATTGAAAACTTTGATAATAAAATATATTTAGAAAACTTGAATTGTAAAATTTATAAATTAATGATAATTAATTAAAAGGTAAAATATGTCATCAAAGCAACATTCTCCTCCCTTACTGCGAGTGTTATAAGAATATTAATTTTTTTCTAATATACTCCAAATATATTACATTAATGTGTATCTTTATAGTAAGTAAAAAATAATGTATTTATGGAAAACGTAAGTATTTTGTCGTAAAAATACTTTTAATAAATAAAATATTTATTGTTGCTTGTCAAAAAGTATAATTGTCTCCACCCAAAAAATGTAGGTAAGAGGGTGATAATAACTAAAATATATTCCCTACTCCTAATATGCTATTGTGCTTTAGTGTTTGTGTTGAGACAAATACGTACTTTTCTGCTTACTTCATAGAGTAAAAGATGATAAGTGAATGTTCAATAATGCAGGTAGTATGATTTGGCTTGTTTGGAATGAAGTAGCACCACCCAAGTAACTATATTCTATAATGGAAAAGCTATTTTGTGCATTTAATGATTAATATAAAGACAATGATAATGCTTGGATTGTTGCTAAAATATTATCATTAGATGACTAGATAACTTATGGCATGCAAAAATGAACATCTTATTGAAGATTTAAATTCCTCTGCAGAATTAAGCTTTGGAAGTGCATGGGAGCATCTTCATCCTATTCTGATGGTGGAGCTAAGAATTGAAGTGAAGCAAGCTATTTAGGAATATTTCCATATTAGCTACTTTATACTTGTTCAGTACAGAAAGTGCAGAATATCAAATTCTCTTTAATGCTACTGCTAGTGAATGACCACAAGCCAGAAAAGTTGTCAACTACAAGGATTTGGCTTAGAAAGGAAGGAATTAATTAATATGAAGAGCTGTAGTTGGCATATAATAACTTCAAACATTGAAAACATAGTAGAAACTCTGGTTCTTCACCTATAAAGTACGATAAGTCCACAAGTTACCTCACAGATAAAGGCATTACATATTTGGTAAAATGGTAACACAAGACAACCATGAATTTAGGCTTTAAAACCCTATACCCTCGTTTCCCATATCATCTTTATACAGCGCAGTTAATTTGATTAAATCAGCATTAATTTCTCCCTCAAAAGGTGAACCAATGAACTTTTTATGAAGACAGAATAACGAACTGCTTTAGACTAAAGATAGCAGGATTAACTTAACTGATACATCCACAGAAGTCATGAATACCAAACATGAATGAAATTTGTCCCCAAAAATTGCATACAAGAAATATTTTGAACAAAATTGAGAACAAATGGTTTACAACTGGAGCCTCCCTATGAAGTATCAAAGACAGTATTGGGTATTTAATGAATTAATACAATGTCTCCTTTAATTGAATGTCTGCGTGTGAATATAATATCTTGATCTGAATGCTTGCAAAACTGCTTACAGAATTTACAATTTGATTTATGCCTCCACTATCAAGAAAGACCTCATGATGGTCATATGATTTTGCACTATAAAACATCATCAGCTTCATCACTGTAGAATTTAGAGGGGGTTGGTATTATCATCAATAAAGAGGTTTTTTGGAACCTTCAAATTTAATTGCTGAGTATCCCATTCTGCATCTTTCAACTTTTGAATGAAATCCTCAAACTTTTCTTCCAATTGCATTAGGCTGTTAGCAATTTGATCACTAATATTAACATCACTATCCCAGTTCTCATTCAGCCAGAAAGTCTGCCACACACTTCGTAATACGGAAACACTTGTGGCTCCAACCTGCAGTGTCATTATCAATGAGAAGGTGCAGTAAACTTATCCAGCTAAACATTTAGATTTTCCTAAATTCCGTAAGTAATTCTAAAATTCCCATCTCAAAGACACATAACAGCATTTCCCCATATTACTGTTTTGTGTTTGATTCTTTAAGTTGCTTCTACTATGTGCTTTATCTTCATGGCATCAATACTTTTTTCCTTGTTACTTTATAACCTCACTTATTGTTCTCAAGTTAGTCCTTGAGGTGGCAGCTAGTATTCTGTTTTAAATATTTCTATACTCTTTGGAAATTTGGAGAAGCATCAACTTGAGGCAACAAAGACAATGCAGCAGATACACGTCCTCTCACATAATAGCCCTTGTGGGCTAGAAGTATAGACCAATGAACAGAACAACTTGTCAAAAAAATTCAACTTTTTATTAATGAATGGTGGTGACAAGGATCAAATTCTAAGAATATGGTCAAAGAGTATATAAATACTATCAACGACCAAATATCCCAAGTGGCTTAAGTTGTTGGGTGAATGATCATGTCATGAATAATAATAATAAAATTTATGCAAAATGAAGATTGCTTTTCAGTTAATTCTCACTAGGGAATTTAAAGCATACCTTGAAAGAAACATAAAACCTCAAATCTTCTGGTTGCTGATTCACCATAAGAATATATTTCTCACTTGCATATAACTTTAGAAGTGCCTCCACCTGTTCTATTATAACATAATTATATGATTCTGACAGCGCTTTATTTGAACAAAACGGAAAATAATTAAGAACCTCTTGGTTTGCTTCGTAAAATTGTGACAATAGCAGCAATAGGTCCTATACCATAAAGTGAGATCTCTCCACACCGTCCATTTTCTCCAATGGCAAGCCAAAAATTATTTTTGGCTTCATGAACTGTGGCCAAGCTAATATATTCTCTTCTCTGTTGCAATCTGTGCATCCTGAAATAAAACCATTTGGCAATTTGAACATACGTGAAGAGAAATAACTGATGCAACATAGCATTGAATTTGTCTGAATGTAACCTGGAACAGTAGAATGTAACATGTATGATTTTACCAGTATGCGAGCACGCTTTAGATTTATCTGCAAATAGGTACACAAAAGGTAAATAACTAAACAAATCTAAGTGGATTTTTTTCCTTATTGTTTAGAGGAAACGGAAGGGATGTAGCTGTAAGATAGTCTTATGATCCTAAGTATTTGAACCTCATACACAAAATATTTGGTACCTATCCATGTTACAGAGAAAGAAAAACAAAAATATACATCTCTTCTGGGCAGCATAGAATCCATATTCTTTATCTTTCCGATGATTGTTTCCCTCTTGATTTTGGTAAGTAAATAAGCCACAAAGCAAGAAAAAAGGGAAACAGAACGGTTATCATCAGTGATATTATAAATCAATATCTTATACAAAGTCGATACAAGGTCTTTCTACAAGCTTGCATGCATAGAGATTTATATGCATTAGATTCCATATTATATTATACAGTGCATTCTTACTGTGTTAAACTGGAGAACTGAAAGTGATTCATAGCGTAGCCAAAGATGCAGAACTCGCATACTCAACCAAGTTAATGAAAGTACACCATATGATTTCACAAGGCCAGGTGTATCCTGCAAATATAAAATAAAATAGTGGAACCTGTCAACTAACCGTGTCTTGGTGCCAAGAATCAAAGCCCTCCTGAAAATGTATGTATTTTACCAGAATCAAAATGCCTAAAGCAAGGCCAACCAGTTGAGCAACCACTTCCCAAACTTCTTCCTGAGAAATTTTGATGAAACAATTGTGTGAGGAAAAACCTTTACGTTTTCCAAACTGTGGTACACTGACAATTGCTGAATCAATTAACAAAACTATTTAGTGAATAACATTGTATATACCAATTAACTCTAGGTCCAACATCTTGATTTTGCTTTCTGGCTCAAAGATTTGTCTAAGAATATATTAAAAGCTTTGGCATAACCTGAACTGGTATATGTAACTAAGAATAAATTTCTTTTTGTCATGAAAATTAGGTACATTATATTAAGACTTATTACTTAAGGCATCTTGCTATTAGTAGCATAATATCAGCCTCATTAACTGCTTTTTAGTGCTTACTTCCTTAACAAAGGCAAATAACACTTATATATGATTGATTAGTTTGGTGAATCAATCCCCAGCCAAGAGGCTCATTAAAGTTTTGGGATTGATAAAGGCAGCGCCATACGGAATTTTTCTCCATATGAGAAACATTCATGGAGGGAGAGGTCAACATTTAAATTAATATTTGAAAGCATGAGAATAACAAATACCAAATCAGTTTTCATAAAACTCGAGGCTTTCTAGATATAATCACAACAAAATACTATTACCAGAAATTACAGATTTCAATTCTAAGTTTAGAATGTGAGAGTACACCTTTGCTGCTACTTCTCCCAGATTTCCTGAAATTGCAAAGTGGTTTTGAATCACACGAAAAGAGGGATCTTTTAGTCCTCTTGCTACAGCCTGTTTGAATATCACGCATAAAATAATACAATCATATATAAATTGGATATTAAGCAATCCGTCTGCACACATTTAAGTGTGGAATTACAACTGCTTTTAAATATCTATTTTAAGGTTTTATGGTAAAAAAAGAATTTGTCATAACTACTTATTTTCGATGTGGGAATCCTCTTTTAAGTAGGGCTTGGAAGTGAACATTTTGACTCTATTGCTAGGAACTTTGTTGGGAGGATGCACGGAATGGCAAGAACAAAATGGTAGCCATTATTCATTTGGAATGTGAAGAGAAAGACTAAAAAAAGGGTATAATGAAAGGTCAAACTCTCCGTGTAAAAAAGGATAAAAATGGCACGGAAACTACCACCCCTCTCCAAAACAAATCCAGTAAAAGCCAATGTTATACGTTCTGTGCATAGGTAAATATAATTTATTTATGCTTACAAAATGCACAACCTCGTCAGCAATCAATATATGTATTCCATTATGCCAAATAAACAAGAGGTGGGTAACTTGTGTCTGTTTTCTATTCTATTCACCTTCATTCACTGTCTCTCTGACCTTCTCTGATTTTCTTATCCTTTTGGGGATAGAATTCCATCATATTTTTTATTTATTTTCCTCCTTGAACAATAAAAAAGTTAGTACCAGGAAAACGAATTTGGATTCTCTGCTGGATTTTTCTGTGCTATTTCTCTACTGTGTTTTCAAACTACATTGATGGACACTGATTTTGATGTTTTAATATATATTAAAAAGAAAAATTGAAGTACCAACATCAGTGTCTTTTAATGCTCAGCAGAGGACAGCACCAAAAACCCAGCAGAGAATCTGGACTCCAGGAAAAGGATAGCCAGAAAATGATATTAATCCAAAGTTAATCATTATCCATTAGATGTTCCCTTTTAATTCCACATCTTTATAATATTAATTAATAATAGTAGTTCTTTTAATAGAGTAAAGATGCACAATAAAGTACCTTGGTAAGATTTCCAAGAGATGCCAAAGGAAGGAAATAGCCAGGATATAGTTGGGTTGTCAGATCAAAAATGCTGCATGAGATGTCAGCAGTGTAAGACTCTCTCTCTCTCTCTCTAGATCCAGAGTTTATTTGCATGTTTGCATAGGAAAACAAGGCATACTACACAGACCTTCCAGCACTGCCAATAAAGTCTGCGTA
Organism: Vigna radiata var. radiata; assembly: GCF_000741045.1. Classification (NCBI taxonomy): domain Eukaryota; kingdom Viridiplantae; phylum Streptophyta; class Magnoliopsida; order Fabales; family Fabaceae; genus Vigna; species Vigna radiata. The sequence continues at coordinate 8,492,084 of NC_028358.1, forward strand.
CATTCTCCATTGCTTGGGATCATCATCAAAAAGACTTCCAAACCTCCCGCCTGGCAAAAAGAGCAACATTTAGCTAAAACTAAAAATTCATATCTTTTGCTTCTTTCAGATTACTGTGAATGTCATACCAATGAATAAGCGTCCAACGGCTCCAATGCCATCCTTTGAGACCCATCTAAAGTTATAGAGCAAGAGCATAAAATTAATAACATACAAATTACACTGACAAATAATGGCAGCATGAAATTATTTATGATACTACTATATGCATATAAATGTTGTATTTGTATAAAAAAGCATAGGCTCTAAAACTTATGAGTCACCTGATGGCAGCAGCAGAAGCAGCCGCTGTGCTTCCAGAGAAAGAGCCAACACCAACAGCCTGTAGTTAAGTAGAAATTTTGACACGACAGATAGAAAGCACGTCATCATTCCTTGTATTTATGTGATAAAGAAGTCATTTTAAGGAAAAGAAAACATTGTTGTGGAGAACATGCAAATGCAAAATGTTAGACTCAGACGGTTTAGTATTAACAGATTTCAAAGGACATAACCTCTGAACATATATCAGGAAACTTTAGTCACTATTAGAAAATGTACTAAAGTAGCAAGGACATGACAACCATCTCTAATGATTTTTAAGATTTGACATTAAGCCTCCCTGACAATACAACAGGGCTTTGTGTAGTGTACTAATTATCAGTTTCAACAATAAGCATGCCAAATGCACAACAGCATATTTGAGAAAAAAATCAGTATTTTGAGCAAGATTGACATGCCTTTAGCAGACTCGAAGTCACAAGGGTGTGACAGATCCATCCAGTCACATTGGTAGGAAACTGTAGTAACATGTAATGCAAGTAATCGTCTGAAACTGATCCTGCATCATGACTGACAAAGTTAAGTAAACAAATTATTTGCCTCCAACTTTGCATAATCACTGAAGCTAAAACTCCAGAAGTTTCTCTCTGAAACATCCAATGAAGTGTTTAAATGTTAACCACCTGGAAAGCCTGCTGGTAGGATAAAATCTTTGATTGTGTCTGGAAGCCACAATAGTTTTTCATCGGGGGAATGGGAATCCTGAAACCTTTTTGCCCTAGTAGACCTTCCATCGTCAACAAGAAAGGTTTGCAACTGCGAATCATCACCTAATACATATCTGCTTATAAGATGAGGAAAAGTAATAGTTGAAGCCTGATTTATAGAAGACAACCAATGTACAATTTATGTAATTGAGGAAAGGGAAAAACAATAAAAAGCACAAGAGGTTGCTAGAATAATCTCGGGAACAACCAAACACAGACCACTATTTCCTTTTTGTTCAAATTTGATGCATGCAGACATTTAGCATTTCATTCACTTTCTCTTATGAAGTACAATGAGAATTAGCGTTCATGACTGTACACTTACAGAATGTTAGTAGTATGCTACTAACACAGAAACCTTCATGAATGTACAGTTACAGAATTTAAAAAGAAAATGAAGAACAGAACCCAAATTTTGGTAAAGTTGAGCAGAAACCTCTTCGCAGTACCATTGCTATATCTCTCCACCAAAATCACCCGCGATGAAACCTGACCTCTGAAAGAAAGAAAATAAAATAGTACAATGATAGTTTGTTGTAACAGTGAAACAGACCCTAATTCAAAAGTTTGGTTTGATTAATCAAGTTAACCCGGAAAAACTTTCTCCATAATCACTTTCTTCTTGTCATACAGATAACTTATCACAATTTTGTTGACTGAAATCGGCCACTGTAAAATATTTCTTCAACTTGCAAAATTTCTTTTTCCCCAAGGTAATTCTTCTATTTTCTTCTCTATAAGAGATAAGTTATCCACATTCCCTCATCCTCCATAAACTAATATATTTTTTTGGGTTAAGAAAAAAAAGTCAATATTGTCCGCACAAAAATCTACCCTTTTGAAGTTATCTTAGCAGAACAAAACAACCAAAAAAGAAGTATCGAACCCCCCATTATCAGCATTATCTTCGAAACTGGAGCGCTCAGAAGAGCATAGAACATGAAAGCAACGGGTTCTAAGTCTTTTTATCTTCATCTTCTCCACCTTCATTGAAGAATTGAATCTACTTGAAGAGAATGAAAATTGCAAGGTGTGAGACATTGTAAGAAACAACAAACTTCGAAGCTTCCTATGTGTTAATTGTGGAACAGCAACAAATATCGAAGAGTTTGGTTCTTGCTTCTTCTTCTGTGTCTGGCTGAAACTAACATGATTAACACTATCTCCAAAACTGGAAGGGTAGAACGCGCCACGAATCAAGAACCAGCCACGAAGCCGAATTTACTTTTGGGCTTAGATTATTGCTTTCTGCACCATCATATTTTCTTAATGTACACCATATTTCCTAAAACTCCAATTATAACCCTGCTGAAATTAATAGAAAAGGATAATGTCATATTCTTTTCGTGTTTTAGCTATAACTTCTTTCGATTGCACAATCTAAAATTTAAAAATATTAATTTGACATTTTGAAAAGGATAATGTCATATTCTTTTGATTTAAAAATCTATATTTTGAATAATACAATTAGTATATATATTGTATAATCCATTTACGATATGCTATTTGGGCCGAACGATTGCAATTAGTAACCGCATGGTCCAACATGATTATTGGGCCTCAATCATATTAATGATAAGTCATTATCGCTTCCGTTATTGGGCCAACGGTCTATCGCGACGATATAATCCATCGCGAATAATATCTTAACAATCTATATCAGAAAAGATTAAATAAGATATTAACAGCCAGATTTTCAGGTATAACCATTTATATTATATTCTGTTTATATTTGATAATAATCTATATATACAGGGCTGGAATCGTATACTAGGTACGCTCTCTCATACACTATTCTACCTTACAATATTATTAAGTGATTTCACTCTGCATTCTCATATTGAGAGCCATCAGCCTTGCTTTCGAGGCTCATCACCACTCACCCTG
>NC_028358.1:8495243-8520231 GCF_000741045.1 Vigna radiata var. radiata
CACCACTCACCCTGACTTGGGCGTCGGAGTGCCATTGCAGGTACCTCCCCCCGGTCGTAGCTTGGAGCTTCCGGACGGTTGAAGATCAGAAGACAGCAGGAGCGCCACGTCATCCAGGTTAGTCCCTTCATTCCCCAAAATATTCATACCGAAACATTTTGGCACCCACCGTGGGGCTCGAAAGGACAAGACTCCCAATGGTGACCACAAGAGGCATGGAGAATCCAGATGATAAGAGACCTGCAGGCGCAGTTGGAAGAGCAAGCCCGAACAATTGCAACCTTACAGCAGGAATTACTACAGAAGAAGACTGATGATGCCGAACGAAGCAAAGAAAAACAACACGACCGAGAGGCATCTGAAGACGGTCAGAATCATAATCCGCCTCCTCCCCCTCGGTCCCCAGATTTTTTGCCGTTCACCGATGCCATCATGCGGGCCCCTATGCCTGATTGGCCTCCACCTCACGTAGAGAAATTCGACGGTACGACGAATCCAGAATATCATTTGCGGAACTTCGTCGATTCAATGGCCTTTTACACTCAAAGTGATCCGGTAAAATGCCGGGCGTTCTCCCTGTCGCTGAGGGGAGAAGCCCTCGAATGGTACTACACCCTTCCACCTAATTCGGTGGACAATTTCCGCACGCTGACAAACATGTTCACAAAGCAATATTCCACCAACCGATATAAAGAAGTGACCGCTGCCGAACTAGTCAATCTCAGGCAGGGAAAAGACGAAACTCTCAGAGCTTTCATGCACCGATATAACCAAGCCGCCCGGAGGATAAAAGGAGCCAGCCCCGAATTCATCATCAGCAGCCTACCCAACTGCCTAAAGGCAGGATTCATCTCTGAGAGCCTATACACCAAACTACCCCGTACACTGGAGGAGCTACAACAAAAGATGGCTAAGTTCATTAAAATGGAAGACCAGAGGATTTTTCGAAAGCAACAACACGAGGAGCATTCGGCAAGTGTTAACAAAAAAGAGGGCAAGCGAAAAAATGACAACGTTCGGGAACAGAAACCAGTCGTGAATTTGAACCCCAGATATGACCGCTACGCGCATCTCACCGCCCCCAGAGAAAAGGTGTTGGAACGAGCTCTACAATCGAACCTCATCTTTCAAAGAAGAAAATTTCCGCCGAAAAACATAGATGCGACGCAGATATGCCGATTCCATAATTCGGGGGGACATACTACTGAAGGCTGCCAGACTCTCAAAGATGAAATAGAGAAGCTAATCCGTGCCGGACATCTTCGTGAATTTGTGAAAGAAGATTTCGGCCGCGTGGGACACTCTCCCAGAAAGACACGAAGAAGCCCAGAGCAGGCCAAACGAAAAGGTAATTACTCACGCGACCGTTCTCGTAGTCCTCCAAGTCACAGATCCCGCAGTCGACCTAGAGAGCGGGAACCTATAATAAAAGGCAGGATTGATACCATCTCAGGAGGTTTCGCTGGAGGAGGCGCCTCATCCTCAGCACGGAAGAGAAACTTGAGAAGTTTGCACAGCATACACTCAGTAATACGTAGCCCGACGTCAATGCCAGACATTACATTCACAAACAAAGATTTTCACGCACCGGATCCTGATCAGGATGACCCCATGGTCATCACCGCCCGCATTGCACAATACGATGTGAGTAAAGTCCTCGTCGATCAGGGTAGTTCAGTTAATATATTATACTGGAAAACTTTTCGAAGAATGGAGATTTCTGAAGATATGATTGCTCCGTTTAACGAGCAAATTGTTGGNTTNGNTGGAGAAAGAGTAGACACCCGGGGGTATATCGACTTACGAACCCACCTAGGATCTGAAGATGGTGGTAAAGAGCTCAGAGTTCGTTTCTTGCTTGTAGAAGCAAACACGTCTTATAACACCCTCCTCGGGCGCCCATGCTTGAATGCCTTTGGGGTAATCGTGTCTACCCCACACCCGGCGATGAAATTTCCTACAGACAAGGGAAATATTTGCACCGTCCGGGCAGACCAGAGAACCGCTCGTCAATGCTATGTTGCTGGCTTAAAAGTCACACCTTACAAAAAAGAGAACCGCACTGAGGCAATCCTGATTGACCTTGATCCAAGGACTAATACAGACGAGCGCATACAACCGGAAGGTGAGATAAGGCCTTTCGTCATGGGAAAACCGAACAACAAACTACTTCAATCACCGCCAACCTTCAGCTATCTGACGAAAACGCATTGAAAGAACTATTAAAAGATAACAACGATTTATTCGCCTGGAGCGCATCCGATATGCCCGAAATCCATCCCAGTGTGATTTCACATAAATTGTCCATATCCCGAGAAGCCCGATCGATATCTCAGAAGAAACGACGGTTCAGTGAAGAAAAGCGGTCGGCCATTCGAAATGAAGTTGACAAACTCCTGAAGGCGAGGTTCATACGAGAATTAACATATACTACATGGCTATCTAATGTAGTCATGGTAAAAAAGGCAAACGGAAAGTGGAGGATGTGTGTGGACTTCACGGACCTCAATAAAGCATGCCCCAAGGACTCTTATCCGCTTCCCAATATCGATCGTTTGGTCGATGGCACATCCGGGCACACTGTTCTTAGTTTCCTGGATGCTTACTCGGGGTATAATCAGATCCCGATGCATGCCCCAGATAGAGAGAAGACAACCTTCATTACTGAGCATGTGAATTACTGTTTTGATGTCATGCCTTTCGGTTTGAAAAATGCCGGAGCCACTTATCAACGTCTAATGGATAAGGTCTTCCATAATCAGATAGGTCGTTGCATGGAAGTATACGTCGACGATATGGTAATACGAAGCCACACACATCAACAACACCTCAAGGATTTAGAGGAAGTCTTTCAACAACTCCGGCATTACAACATGCGTCTAAATCCCAACAAATGCACTTTCGGGGTGTCCGCCGGAAAATTCTTGGGTTTCATGTTGACCCATCGAGGAATAGAGGCGAATCCAGACAAGTGTAGGGCGATATTAGAGATGCAAAGTCCAACTAAATTAAAGGATGTCCAGTGCTTGGTCGGACGTCTTACAGCTCTATCACGATTCATACCCAGGCTCTCTGATCACATCAAGCCTATTTTGAAGAATATGAAAAAGGACGTGCCTCGACATTGGGATAACGATTGCGAAGAGGCCTTTTCTAAAGTGAAAGGTATTCTGACCAGTCCTCCTATCATGGCCCATCCAATCGGGGGGTTCGATCTACAACTCTATCTGGCCGCATCCAGCCACTCCACAAGTGCAGCTCTCATCCAGGAACATCCTGATTTCAAGCTGATATATTTTATCAGCCGAACCCTACAAGGACCAGAGGAAAGATACTCTCATGTAGAGCAAGTGGCGCTCACCTTGCTCACAGCGGCGCGACGTCTCCGGCCGTATTTTCAAAGTCATCAAGTTGTCGTCCGGACGAATCATCCGATCGCCAAGATTCTTCGCAAGCCTGACTTAGCCGGCAGAATTGTAGCATGGGCGATCGAGCTATCTGAGTTCGGTTTACAGTATGAGCCTCAAGGTTCTGTTAAAGGTCAACATTTAGCTGACTTTATAGCAGAAGCGTACCATCCGGAAGAACCCAGCATTTGGCATCTTAGTGTAGACGGGTCTTCTGAAAAAAGAGGAGGCAGCGCCGGCATTGTGTTAGAAGGACCGGGTGATCTACTAGTCGAATAAGCAATTCGCTTTAACTTCCAACTCAACAATAATCAAGCGGAATATGAGGCTTTCGTTAGTGGCTTACTATTGGCCAAAGAGTTGGAAGTCAATCATCTGGAGTGCAAAATGGACTCTCAGCTAGTTGTGGGCCAACTTAATGGCACTTTTCAGGTCAAGGACGACCATTTGCTGTAGTATTATCACAAGGTCAATGATTTGATCAAATCATTCACCAGTTTCTCTGTGACCCATATACCCCGATCACAAAATTCCCGGGCGGATCTATTGTCAAAATTGACTCATTCTCGAGAAAAATCCCAACTATCTTCAGTGATCAAAACTACACTGCACAAGCCTTTGTTGGAAGCATGCGCCGCTAGCGTGACTACACCACGAGCTGACTGGCAACAGGATATAATACAACTCATGATTCATCAAGAACAGGGAGGACGACTCAGCATACTTGATTCTAAACGAATTGCCCGTTACATGTTAGTGGGTGATGACCTATACCGACGCGGTTACACTACCCCATTGCTAAAGTGCTTATCTGATGAGGAGGCAAAATACGTTATGCAAGAGTTACATAAGGGGATTTGCGGTTCACATTCAGGAAAGAGGATGATAAAAGCCAAAGTTCTAAGAGCCGGATTCTATTGGCCCTCTATGGAACAAGACTGTGCAACTTTCGTACAGAAATGCATCTCATGCCAGTCCCATGGACATAACTTACGAATTCCGCCTTCGGAATTACATGAGATCATTTCCCCGTGGCCCTTCGCACAGTGGAGAATGGATATCGCCGGGCCCCTACCGATCGGGAAGGCGCAATGCAAATACCTGTTGGTTGCAGTCGATTACTTCACCAAATGGATCGAGGCAGAAGCCTTCGCAGTAATAAGTGCTCAAAAGGTACAAAGTTTTATCTGGCACCTGATTTGCAGGTTTGGACTACCACACAAAATCATAACTGATAACGGGCGGCAGTTTGTTGAACGAAAGTTAGAAGATTTCCTCAAAGGCCTGGGCATTAAACATGTCACAAGCTCAGTTGAGCATCCGCAAACAAACGGGCAGGCTGAGTCGGCCAACAAAGCCATCATTTCTGAGTTGAAAAAGAGATTAGGGCGCGCAAAAGGATTGTGGGTCGAAGAATTACCTGAAGTATTATGGGCATACAGGTGCACACCGCACGGTTCAACAGGGGAAACCCCCTTCAACCTCACCTATGGAACGGATGCAATGCTTGCGGTCGAAGTTGGTGAACCCACTATACGTCGATAGATGCAAGACATGAGCATTAATGAAAACCTGCTAAAAGTTAATCTGGACACTCTTCCTGAAAGACGTGAAGTAGTTATGATACGAAATACAGCCCAGAAACGACTACTCATTCGACGATACAACACAAAGGTCAAACCGCGAATTTTTACCAGAGGCGACCTTGTTTGGAGAAAGAGAGGTGAAGCTTGCAAAGAAAAAACGTCCGGCAAATTATCAGACAACTGGGAAGGACCCTTCTGCGTCACTGAAGATTTGAAGAACAGTGCATACCGGTTGGAGCACTTAAACGGAAAGGCCATTCCGAATACATGGAACGCCACACATTTAAAGTTCTACTATAGCTAGAATTTCAGATTTACTGCTTTTCAAATTTATTGTTTTACAAACAATTGTTAATGATATATCAATGCAATTATTCAGTTTATCATTCACCAAATCAAAAAGCTTACGGACTAAATGTCTGAATTATTCAAGGCAGCACTTGCCTTCCGGGCTAAACGTCCGAACGGACTACATGTCTGAATTATTCAAGGCAGCACTTGCCTTCCGGACTAAATGTCCGAACGGACTAAATGTCTGAATTATTCAAGGCAGAACTTGCCTTCCGGACTAAACGTCCGAACGGACTAAATGTCTGAATTGATCAAGGCAGCACTTGCCTCCTTCAGTAAAGGCGACATTTGCAGGGCAACGTCATAAGCAATTTTGCAGCTCCTTTCAACACATCGTCATTCAGACACGAAGAAGCCAACAATCCCGTACGGCCGATACGTTCAAGACAATTCAGAACACCGAATTCGGGCGTTTCTGCATAAGCAAGTAAGTTCACTTGAATTCATATTAACTTAGTTAATTTGTCCAGAAAGTAGTCAAGCAGCAAGGTAAAAACCCCTATTACGCCAAGACGGATAAGGGTAACACACTTATGAGATAAAGATAAACCGAAAATCTAGTCGAGGGCCGAAAGCCTTCAAAATATACATGCAATATCACGCTAGGGGCCGAAAGCCTTATACCTATACTGATTCCCAAAACAGTTGCATAATAAAAACCATCAACAGTAACATATAACAAAAATGCGGAATTATAAAAGAGTTCAAACAAAAAGAAGTTTTGTGGTCATCCACAAAATAATGAACATTCAGTCAAGGATCTAAATTCTTTCGGTGTTCACTTCCTCGCCAGTGGTCTTCTCAGGAATTGGCACTTCAGTAACATCGAATGGCACATTGTTGGTCTCTACCAAAGGGGCATCAGTCTGTACACGAGTAGCAACTTCCTCTTCCTCTTCTTCTTCACCATCTGAATACGTTCCAGTAGGAACCTTTTTCGATGGGACTATCTTTCCATGGAGAATATCCTTCTCCACGTCTAGAGGAAGATCTTGTAGAGGTCGGTCGAGTAGAAAGGTAGCCTGCCGGATTGCCTTCTTAAATCCGCGAGTGTGCTCCAGAATAATGGCTCCCGCCATCACCCTTTCTCGAGCCTTGGCCGCTATTAAGGAACTCTTCAAAGTGTTCCTTTCAATGGTAACTTCATTCAAGGCCTTTCGGGTAGCGACAAGATCAACAGTTTGACGATCCATATCCTTCTTCGTTGCCTGAAAGGATTTTTTCATGTTTTCAAGTATGACACGACCTTCATTGATTGTCTTCTCGGCCGCCTCATATTTTGGCCCACATTCGGAATGGAGAAGGGTAAGATCCATCAATTGTTTCTGTAAGCCTTCAACTTCACCCTTATCCTGATCATCCATATGGATCAACTCTAGAGTAGAGGCGGTAGCACGAGCGCAAAACTCCAAAATATGTTGGCGGAGTTGCTGGCGAGGAGTATTCTTCAGTATCTTCGTCTCGGCCGGATCCAGCTTGGGATCTATCTTATACCCCAAATCAAAGCCGGCATCCCATACGCCGTTCGGAAGGTCGCGGTCGGCATCAACGTGTCCGGTTTCCTCAACAGCAGTCCCCTTTGAGGGGTTCCTCGTTCTTTTCCCGGACGGCATTTCTCTAAGAGGGATCACCTTCCTTTTCCTTTTCAGAGGAATTTCTTCTTCACCCTCCAGATTAACGACCGGCGCGGTTTGTGGAGGGGGTGTAGGAGTCGGCACACTGGAGCCTTGACCTTGTATCAGGTCCTTGGAGCAGTTGAACCAATCAATAGTGGCCTTCTTCTTGCCCATGATAGCTGATACAGAAGAAACTTTAGTAAGCAAGATCATCAAGTAATTAATAATTGTTAGTACGAAAACATACCAGAGACTCTGGAATCTAGGTCGTCGTGCGCCAGGCAATTCACTAGCTTCTTCGAAGAGAAAGGGCGAAGAGATAGGCCTTCCAGTGCACTGATGGCCTCTAATTCATAGGATGACAATGAATCCTTATCCCAAGAAGTTATTGAGTAAGGGTTTTGAGTCCAGTATAAGGGAAATCTCTCGCTATCATCCTCATTAAGGAAAAACGGACGGCCTAGATCGGTAATAAGTACTCTGAAAAAGTGTTTTTTAAAGTCTTTGTACGAATCCGCGTATAGTTTGAACAGACTATTTTTGGGATCGGAAACAAGTGAAACCCAACCCCTTTTGGGAACCGGACGGGTTCTAAAAAAGTATAAAAACATGGGGGCGGTCGGTTTTATGTCTAAAAATTTACAAACTACGCAAAACGACTGAATATAACCCCAGCTATTTGGATGAAGTTGCGTAGGGGCGACGTTTAGGTGTCTCAACACATTCATATGGAAATCAGAGAATGGAAGTCTAAGATACATATCAACAAACAGACAAGTATACATGTAAAAGAAATGTTTTTCAGAACCATGTCTATGATGGAAGACATTCTCGTCTTCCCTACAGGGGGCCAATCTCACAGAACGCCCATAACTCAAATTCCTAAGAATGCAACTATTTTCTATCCAGAATTCTAAGGATGCTTTATTCACAAAAGTGCTAGAGATGTCATTAACATCTCGTGATGCCCAATCATAGTTAATAATATCAGTGTAATTTTCGGCATGGTCGTCAACTGCGATGCCGCCGTGAATAAAAACCCTATTACCGTGGACAAGGGTGGAAATACCTACTTGGTCTGCGGTGGAAGGCCTATTAGATGAACTGGTTGCTATCTCTTGCCCCTTTTCTTCCACCACTGACGACGGCGAACCAAGATTAAAGGAAGAACTCATAATTACCTGAAAGATGGGAGCTACTAGGAGGAAGGGAAATCGATGTTCTGGTGAGGACGAAAGTGTTCTAAAATTTGGAAGACAGAGGAAATGAAAGTGGCGGTTACAAAAACCCTACATTAATTACCCTATAACTGGCCGCAACTGTCAGAAAAACCCTTGACTGTTGGATCGAAATGATCTAACGACCAAACGAACAAAACTCTTCAACTGCTCATAAGGCGGGAAAAAAATAATGATGGTTTGGAACTCAAGCGACGAGTTTCCAAAAACGCTACGTTATGGTGAGAATTTAAACTACTTCTGTGACGATTGAATGACTGGCTACTTAGGGTTACTTATGATCGCCCGGAATGTCAAGTCTACATCTCCTATAAAGCAGTCGGTCAGTTGAGATTACTCGCTGAGAGAAACCGGTCGGCCAAGATTCCCTCACACATCAAAAGTCCTACATTCATTCGTTGGTCAAAATTCAACGCTTCATTTGGACTTGGGGGGATGATGTACGATATGTTATTTGGGCCGAATGGTTGCAATTAGTAACTGCACAGTCCAGCATGATTATTGGGCCTCAATCATATTAATGATAAGCCATTATCGCTTCCGTTATTAGGCCAACGGTCCATTGCGACGATATAATCCATCGCGAATAATATCTTAACAATCTATATCAGAAAAGATTAAATAAGATATTAACAGCCAGATATTCAGGTATAACCATTTATATTATATTTTGTTTATATTTGATAATAATCTATATATACAGGGTTGGAATCGTATACCAGGTATGCTCTCTCATACATTATTCTACCTTACAATATTATTAAGTGATTTCACTCTGCATTCTCATATTGAGAGCCATCAGCCTTGCTTTCGAGGCTCATCACCACTCACCCTGACTTGGGCGTCGGAGTGCCATTGCAGGTACCTCCCCCGGTCGTAGCTTGGAGCTTCCGGACGGTTGAAGATCAGAAGACAACAGGAGCGCCACGTCATCCAAGTTAGTCCCTTCGTTCCCCAAAATATTCATACCGAAACAATCCATAATACAAATTTAAAAAATAATTCAAAATATAAATTACATTTTAAATGACACAATTTTAAATTTAAAAAATATATAAAATGTAAATTTGAATGGTAATATCAGCATGGAAGATTCTCACGGTAACATTTCAATTTTAGTAGGGTGTTGTAGGCTTTTAGCAGTTCAGTTGCGGCCTTGATGTTGTGAAACATCTTCCCTACTACAAAATTTGGGATAAAACTTCAGAATGTACATTCTTAAATATATTTTTGAATACAAAAGTACTTTGCGGATAACATATTCCAAAATACATTAATCCATTCTAAAATCTACAATCTGGAAGGTATTTCTAGATTTGAAAATATTATTTGATATTTTCATTTAAAATTATATACTTATCATTTATTGTTGGATATTTAATGTTAAATATGTTTTTTATATTAAATATTTGATAATATCATATTTTATTTTATTAATTCATTTATAAAAATTAATTAATCGATATTAAAATAGTGAAAAAAAAATGAAAATGGATACGAGTTGAGACAAAAGTTAATTGGACATGAAAAATATGTATGAAATTTTACTTTCGACATTGTAATGAAACTTGTCTTCGTCCATTACTATTCCTAGGTTGAATAAAATTACTATGAATGATAGCTAATTTTAAGCTCTTTAATGTTGTATTTAATATATGGGTAATTGTTAGTTTCTATATACATCAAAGGTTTCTTAACCAGTGGTACTGCTTAGCATTATCCAAGTTATTAGAAATATATATGGAAATTTTAATAAAAAAAATATTTTAATTTTAAAAGGTTTGCTTTTAAATAAAAAATATTTTATGGAAACTTAGTTATTGAGATTACATCGGTTATATTACTGTTTAAAGACACTAATAAGTATTTTAGCTTGTTAAGGTTGTTTGTTTTAGTTAGTTTGTTCTCGTTTTTCTCAGGAACTTTATAAATAGAATTTTTTCCCTTTCATTTAAGAAGTAACCGATAATGTAATAAATACCATTTACGAAGAATAAATAAAGTGAGCATTTTTCTTACCTTTGAAGGAGTCTCTGTGAAGATTGACTTTTCCCTTTCTCCTAACAGCCATGACTCTGTCCTTGCAGAGAGTTCCACTCTATTTCTCTCTCTAGTGTCCAGAAGAGCCTCGAGCTCCTTCTTTCTCTATCGTGTGGACGAAGGCAGCTACTCTGCCAGCGACTTCTCCTAAGAGATAGTTTTATCTCTCTTATGGGCCTCCAAGCATATTGGGTCTTTCCTGTTTTCAGAGACTATTGGGCCATATTTTAATAGGGTATCAGAGCAGGTTTAATACCTGTTTTGCTTCCGCTACCTCAGTTTTCATTCTTGCTACTTTCTTGGATTGTTTCTTGGTCTCTTCTTGCTTCCTACTATAATGGATCACATGGATCAATCAACTAATCCTGCTAGCCCTTTTTATCTTCATCGTGGGGAGAATCCAGGACTTACTCTCATATATCAGGTTTTAAGCGAAAATAATTACTCTTCTTAGAGCATAAGCATGAGAAGGGCTCTCTTTTCCAAAAATAAAATCAAGTTCATTGATGGGTCAATCAAGAAACCTCAAAGAAGTGAGGTTTTATTCGATGCTTGGGAAAGATGCAATATGATGGTTCTTTCCTGGATTATAAAAACACTTTCTCCACAGATTGCAGAGAGTGTGATATATGTTGAAGAAGCAAAGGAACTATGGGATGAATTGAAGGAAAGATTCTCAAAAGGTGACTACTTTAAAAAATTTTATTTACTCCAAGATATTTATTCAATCAAACAGGGAGAGAGAAGTGTTAGTCAATTTTTCACAGATTTAAAGATCCTTTGGGAAGAATTAGAATCCCTTAGACCCATACCCACTTGTACGTGTGACATTCCATGCAGTTGTGAGCTCTCAAAGATTTCTATGAAATACAGAGAAGTAGAACACATTATATGTTTCTTAAAGGGGTTGAATGATACCTACAATGTTGTAAGGACCCAAATCCTCTTAATGGACCATCTCCCCAACATCAATCGAGTTTTCTCACTCATCATGCAGCAAAAAAGACAAGAGAGACAAGATTTAGGCTAAATGAGGAAGTTTACATAGAGCCATCGCCTAGTCTTAATGTCCATAAAAAGGGTCAGGTTTGCAGGCTTACTAGGTCTCTGTATGGACTAAAACAAGCTAGTAGGCAATGGTTTGAAAAATTATCCTCTTTTCTCATTTCTATCAATTATACTTAGTCTAAATCTGATCACTCACTGTTTATCAAAAGGACACCTACAGATTTTACTGCCTTACTTGTATATATAAATGACATCATATTGACAGGAAATTCCATGACAGAAATCAACCATATAAAAGCTCTTTTGCATAACAGATTCCAAATAAAGAAACTGGGAGAACTCAAATACTTCCTAGGGTTGGAGGTGGCCAGATCTAAGAAGGGGATTCATTTATGTCAAAGGAAGTATGCTCTGGATATCCTTAAGGAAACAGGAATGCTGGGATGCAAGCCATCTTCTACCCCCTTTCTAAGTGATACAACCTCACTGTATAAAATGGACACCTACTTGGATGATCCTGGCTCCTATCGAAGATTGATATGAAAGTTGCTCTATCTCACCAACACTAGACCTGATTTATGTTTTTCCAGTAATATGTTAAGTCAATTTATGCAATCTCTCACTAACTACCATTATCGGCTTGTGCAACATGTTCTTAGGTACATAAAATCTAAGCCTTCGGAGGGACTATTCTTTGCAACTGATTCTCCAATACCCCTAAAAGCTTTTAGTGACTCAGATTGGGCAACGTGCCCTAACACTAGAAGGTCTACTACAGGGTTTTGTATCTTTCTTGGATCATCCCTCATTTCATGGAAATCTAAGAAGTAGAGCACCATTTCTAGATATTCCATCGAAGCGAAATATCGTGCTCTAGCAGCTACTATATGTGAAATACAATGGATTCACTATCTCCTACAAGATCTTTAGGTATAGGAAGTTGGGACTCCTGGTCTATACTGCGACAACAAGTCAGCGAGGCACATAACTTATAACCAGAGCTTTCACGAAAGGACCAAGCACATAGAGCTTGATTGTCATGTTGTTCGAGAAAAAATGCAAGAAAATCTTCTACGTCTCCTTTCAGTTCGATCGAATGAACAGTTGGCTGACATCTTCACCAAGTTTTCTCCCTTTCTCCTAATAGCCATGACTCTGTCTTTGCAAGAGTTCCACTCCGTTTCTCTCTCTAGCATCCAGAAGAGCCTCAAGCTCCTTCTCTCTTTATCGCATGGACTAAGACAGCTACTTTACTAGCAACTTCTCCCAAAAGATATTTTTATCTCTCTTACAAACATATTAGGTCTTTTCTGTTTTCAAAGACTATTAGACTATTGAGCCATATTTTAATATTAATTATGATCGGTTTCCAAAATATATAGTGCACTTGGATAAGAATGCTAATTTCTAAATAATATATCACACTGTATATATTCTTAATTCTAAATTTCTGGAAATCTAAAACCAGTGAAAAAGTTTTCTAAATAATGATATTTTTTGTCTTGGAAAAGATTTTGGTATACTGCCAACTTATTTACTACTTGAATTTGATTTTTAACCTCTGCAATAGTCATTCCAATCTAATTAGTAATTTTAAGCTTTAAATTTAATATGCTACACCAAATATTGGAGGAGAAAAATCCTATTTGAGTTTCCAGCATGATAGATATATACACATAAACATATACAAGACATGACATGTGATGTTTCTCGAAATCCATTGAACGAATGTTGTGAATAATAAAATGAGTTCTTTATATCAATAAAATGAGTTCTTTAATAATAAAATGAATAATAAAAATCCTATTTGAGTTTCCAGCATGATAGATCTATATAAAATGCTAATTAATGACATGACATGACATTGTAATTAATTAATTCTACTTAATGTGATATAAATGTTGTATGAGTTGGAAGTTATAAGTCATATATTTCTTGTCATTATTATCTATCACCTCATTTATGAACACAAAAAATGAGTTCTTTACGTTGAGGAAAGAAGATCCAATTGACAACATCAAAAGTCAAACTTTTTTTTAAACAAAAGTTGCGAGACACATTAATTAAAGGATAATGATATTTTTATAATATTCTTTTAATAATATTTTAATATCATCTTTAATTCATGGTAATTTTTATAACTATTATTATTAATTATAAAATAATTTTAAACCAATTAAATAATAATGTTAAATGTTGTAAAAAAATTTGGCAAATGTCATTATCTCAAATTAAATAAACAAATATTATTATGAAAAATGGGTGGAGATATAACTTCTGTTGATTGGAATATCTCGTTCTCTTTTTCTATAATCTTAGCTTATCTACAAAGGATTTAGGACAGTCCCAAATGACAGAAAAACAAATATTTTTTCTAGTTTATCTTAAATGTAGAGATTGTTTAATATTTTCAGATTTTACTAATCTAGTAGGTGATAAAACCATGTATTGAGAAAACATCACATATTTTTTAAAAATTAAAAATATAGATAAATTAAACTCAAAATAAATCAACAAAACTACAGTACGTATTTTCCTATTTAGAATTTCGCCGCCTCTTTATTATTTTTAAAATGAACGCTTAATTTGATTCACGATAAATTTCCAACAACCTAATTTAATAATTTAAGAAAATCATTTAAAGGTTCTTAGAATTTTAAAATATAAATGTTTCAAAATGTTTTGGTTTTCAGGATGGAAGTAACAATGTCAAAGTTAATAAATATTCCTCATTCTAACGATTAATGTATATTAAATATAATTAATTTATCGCATTACTTTAAATTAATATTTATAAATTTTTAAATAAATTTTAAATTAGCATCTCAAATAATAATAATTGTTTTAATTTAAAATAATTATTCTTAATTCTAATCTTATTTAAATAAATTGCTCAAATTATATTACTAATAAATTGATTCACCAGATATTCTTAACTAATAAAACAATTCAATATTAAACTATAATGTGACATCCCGTTTATATAACATATATATATATATATATATAATAATAAGACGTCATCAAGTATAACACAGGAAAGCAAGTAAGAGTAAAATGGAAGATAAAATAGAGAATTACCGTCATCCAAAGAAGTCTCAAAATTTAAAACTTTAAGATAAAAGGTCTAAACCTTAAACTTACACATAAAGAGTATTTTAAGATACATAGGTTCAACAAAGAAAGGAATTCCTAAGAAGACTAAACTGCAACATCATCTTCATCCTCCAGCACTTGCTCCAAGGGAACCTTCTCAACAACATCTGCTCCCATCCAAGTGGATGATCATCGCAAAGGAAAACATACACATGCAACAAACAAACACAGAAACAAGGGTGAGTTAGGTAAACAAGCAATATACATGCATCACAATTTATGTCATCATGCTTAGTTACATATGAAAAGAATAATTAAATCATACCATTGAAACCATACATCAACTACTCAACACGACTCAACCAGATTTTGTATAACTGTCGAACTATTGGTCGTTTACGCACTTGCATAGTTCAGCTAGCCCATCCCCAACACTATGCAAGGTAAGTCCCCCCAATCTGTCTATGTCTAAACTCTAAGACTATAAATGAGGACCTCCCTCTACTCTCACCGCTCACATTGTTCTTCTCTATTTGAGCATGAACAATGCTTTGAGTGTAGGGATAGACATACCATTTCAAAGCTCCATACAGTTATACAGAACAACCACAACACCTCTCCAATCACTTCCAATCATCTCAACCTAAGATGTCCAGTTCATACTCAATTTCATCATTTCAATTTGCAGTCATACTATTTCAAGCCACACAATCCAAATATATGAACATACATACACCCTGACAATTAAACAACATCAAACATCTCAAACAGAAGAGGAAAAGTGTGAAACTCACCGAACCTGGTCGCACAACGCACCAGAGTGCAAGGCAAGACAACAAAAATTTGCACAACGCACCACCCTTGGTGCGCTGAGCGAATTTTCCTGATGGGGAGACAACAAAAATTTGGACAACGCACCTCCCTAGTGCGCTCAACGAATTTTCCTGCTCTGCATAATCTGTAGAGTGAAATTCTACAGATTTCAGGCATCTCAACTCCCTAGAACTCGTTCTAGACCCTTTTCCCAACTTCTAACAGTCTTAGAACATCTTATATACATAATTTGACTTGTCTAAATGATTCTAGACATCCATAACATCATTTTAAAGACCATACACCAAATTACTCTCTAAAACCTCAATTTCATCAACCTAGAGGTCTAAAATTAAATTTACCACTTAGAATATGTTTTTAACTCTTTTAGCACTTCTAACAAGTCTCAAATGACTTAACCAAATTGTCCCAACTGCCCACTTACACCCCAAACCTCCATTGCTCAAAATCACCTCCTCACTTCACCAATTTGGCCTAACTTTAACTTTGAAACTCCAAATCATTAACTTAATGACCCAAATTCAATTCCACTACTAAGAACATGTTTTTAACCAATCTTGTGATTCTGTTAAGTCAAAATAGACTTCCTAGTAGTACCCCAACAGACAAATTACACTCTCAGTATAAATTGCTCAAAAACACCACTTCACTTCATTCAAACTACCTTAAAACCAATATACCTTACTTTTGTTCATAACTGCCCACTCTTATAATAAATCATCAAGTCTATAACATCAATTTTCATCATCACCCACCTCCCAATTCAGTTCATACGTAGCCCAATAAAATTACACAAATCAAGCAATTTCACCACATGTCATAATCCACTTGAAATCAATAAAAATTACATTCAATCAGCACATTATATTCAAAATCGATCATACATGCAACCCTAACAGCCAACTAAAAGAAAAGAAACAAAAATCCAACTCCCCTAACCTGGAGGTTGAGCAGTACAGTTTGCTAGCACACTCTAAATAGGACCCCTCACAGCGGCAACTCAATCGAACCTATAAAGCACCACATTGGTGACAAGAAACAGCTCTTAGAGCTAGATTGGACAGGGAAAAGAATAAAAATGACACATGCAACCAGTTTAATTGTCTGCCCTAGGTTCAAACAACAAGGGAATGAGGAGGAACAACTCACCGATTGAAGATCAGAAAACCAATCGAGTAAATACGAAGCCCTTTACTCCGTGGTCGCTTTGGTAGCACTTATTTAAGAATGTAATGGTTCAGTGAAGTTGTATTTTAGAGAGAAGGTAAAGAACCTGAAGTTCTGAATTCTAAAAAAAGAAAACGAAAGCTGAATAATGAAATCAGATTTAGAACACATTTTTTTCTAAAGTAAAGGTGTCTCAATATTTAGAACCTGAATATCGCATACAAAATCCAACAGTCCTTAATCCAAATTTTCATATCCTTACAAACCTAATCACAATACATTACAACTAATAATTGATAACAATTTGAAAATAAAAAATTAAAAAATAATTTTTAAATAGCTTTTCCAAATCTACAATTTATTTAGGTAAGCACAGTAAAGTTAGGCTTTGAAAATCAGACGAGATCCACAGCTCGTAGCCAACCTGTAATTAATTAGGTCACTGTATAGAAACCTAAAATTTTGGTTACTTATATAATTTTCTTTTTTCGTTTTACAAATAACAGACAAGGATTTACGATCTTTTAAATATATTATGTGTATTAAGAAAATGTAATTTTATAAAAAGAATGTATTATATATTATAAAAAAGGAAATATATTAATTTGTTATCAATTTTTCCGGACTCTCGCGAACTTATATTAGATATATCTAGAACAAGAAGGCTAACCAATATAAGGCTCCATCTTTTTTCTTTTCATACTTTCTGCCAATTTAAAATTTTTGGATTTTAACGCATTATTTATACCCATACTTATTAATCCACTTATTACATTAAAATATGTTTATATATATATATATATATATATATATATATATATATATATATATTAACATAAATTTATTATTTAAATTACAAAATTTAATATCGTAGGTGTACGTTTTTTTTATTAAAATAGTGTAATTTTACATTCAAATTACTCTAATGGATACACTTTTAAAAAAAATATATATTTTTTAATAAACTTTTGCGGTGAAATTTGGGTCAAAGAAGCCGTGTTTACTGAGCAGGACTTTAATTTCCTAATTATGTTTCTAAACTTATAAATTCATGAGAGACGTGTTTATTGAGCAAGACTTTAATTTTCTAATTATGTTTCTAAACGTAGAAATTCACGAGAGACGTGTTTAACGAGTAAGATTTTAATTTTCTAATTATGGTTGCAATGAACGTGTTCATTGAGCAAGACTTTAATTTCTCTAATTATCTAGTCATGTATTTAGATGATAGTTTCTTTATAATATAAAAATATATTGAAGTCGTACGTCTGATAATAAATTTTGTGTAAATGAATTGTACTTCTACAGCTTTCCACTTTGAAGTTGGGGACCGGAATTAAAGAAAATGAAAATATAAAGAAGGAAAAAAAGAATAAAAAAAGTATCATCATCTCAACCTTAATATACATATATTCTTATTATAAATTAATGTATTTGAATAGAGTTATTATTCATCAAATACAATTATTCTTTTACCCAAACTAATTAATTTTATCAACGTAAACTACTTTTAAAATATCATTAATTAAATTCATTACTGCTTTTCAAAAAAGAATGTAAGTCTTTTATTTAAAAATATCTAACTATACATTTGTAACATAATTTGTAACTATCATTATAAATACATTGTGCGATTTATTTAACTATATTTAAAAAATACTCTAGATGATAAAAATAATGATAATAAGTAATTAGTTTTCGAGAAATTAAAAAAATTGTATATAATGAAAAATTAGTCTATTTAAATAAATTAATTGAGAATATTAGAGATAAAATGAGATTCTTTTTCTTTGTTATTCTTTCACTGTTTTTCTATAATTCTAATTGTATAAGGTTAAGAACGTATAAGAAATTATAAATAAGTTCATTATATAAATTAGGTTTAAATCATTTTTGGTCCCTAAGTTATAAGTTGGTGTTCAGTTTAGTCCTTGCTTTTAAAAATGTTAACCTTTGGTCCCTAAGTTATAAAAAATGTATCAAATCAGTCTCAGCTGTTAACGAAATCAATGAAATATGTATCAAATGAGTCTCATCTATATTCTTTCATACTTGTGGGCTCTTTGAAGGTTGCAATATCTGGATGACAACTTGGTACATATTTTATTGATTTCGTCAACGGCTGGGACTGATTTGATACATTTTTTATAACTTAGGGACCAAAGGTTAACATTTTTAAAAGCGAGACTAAAATGAACACCAACTTATAACTTAGGGACAAAAAAGGATTTAAACCTATAAATTATTTGTGTAGGGATGAATATGACATCCCGAAATATATAACAAGGTATATATGTAGAATGCATCAATTATAATAAGAGAAAACAATTAAGAGTTGACATGTGACAGTATACAAGTGTATAGTCATCCAAAATATAGCTAGAATTTAAAACTTTGCAAGTATATGAGTATTTCAAAATACAGGAGGTATCTAAGAAAGTCCTAAGAGCTAGGAGCCGCGTCATCTCCCTCCAATGCTTGCTCCAGAGGTACCTCATCTACCTTTGCAAAGCCATTGCCAATGGGTTTCACCCTATGACACACAAGTGTTAGTCCGTTACCGCACAATAGGCCTCCAAGAAGCGCCTACACTAGGACCTCCTACTACTCTCACCACATGCGTCAATGCTCTCTAAGTGAGAATGAAAGACGATTAGAGTGTTAGGATAACCCCCAATGAAGAAGCCTCACATATTCATTCTAAACACTACAATGATCTCACCTAAAGATCTTACTTTGATTCTCAATCTTACCATTTTAATCAAGTTATATTCTTCTTTGAATTCACAACACAACATTCTCTAATTATATAATCATATACAATATCATACCAAACCATAAATGTATCACACATCATCAATCATGTAAAACAGAAGAAGGAAAGAATCAAGTCAGAGCGAGCCAAGTCGCATAGCGCACAGGGTCGCTAGGCGCGACCAGAAGACTTTCGCATAGCGCACCCCTATGCGTTATGCGAATCACTACACAGAGGCTACAAGCCTCCTACTCTCGCAAAGCGTCTCTCTCTTCGCTATTCTAATTTTCTAGTTAATTTCCCAACCCAACACCAGAGGCAAAGCGACCCAATTCGTAAAGCTACTCACCAGGCAGAGGGGAACCTTCATCATTGATTCGTAGAGCACATACCATGCGCTATGCGAATGCCCTGGCAGAGAGCATCTCGCTAGGACGACTCGCTATGCGAAAGGATTCGCAGAGTGAGTCTACATAATCTTCAAAATGAAATTATGCAGATTTGCAGAACTCAAATACCTAAAACTCATTTTAGGTCTTTTAGTGAACTTCTACCACCCCTAATTCGATATACATACTTAACTAAACTTGCCTAAGCTATTACAAACGTTCCTAACATCAATTTCTAATAGTTATGCATCATTTTAGGTTCTAACACTTCAATTTCATTAACTTAGCGACTCAAATTCTAATTATCACTTGGAAACTGTTTTTGGCCATTTTGGTACCCCTATTAAGTCACAAATGACTTCACTAAGTTATTCCAATAACTCAGCCCTTAACCTCTTGCTCTCAAATCATTCTCTCACTTCCTCTAAGATGATCTAAAACACCCTACTAACCTATCTTTTTATTCAACATTCTATGTAAAGGACATCCACATCATTCAAACATTTCTTTCACAGCATCACACATAATTCATACCAATTCACAAGCATCAATTTACAAGTTCACAGTTTTGACAGACATGAACATTTGGTTCAACATGCAATATTACCTGTTTCAGGTTAACAACATCAGAACACTAACAAGCTTCATACACACACACACACGGTTCCACAATCCCAAACAAAATTCCTAAATCATTCAACCTTAATTCATGTAACGGAAAAGAAACCCCCAACTTCCTTTACCTCTAGTGTAGCAGCCAAGCTCAAGAAAATCCCAAATCACACACTTGCACTTCCAAAATGCTAGAATTACCTATAGATCACCATTTGATGATATATTATAGATTTTAGAACCTAGTAGAAGCTAGAAATTGAAGGAATGTGCAATGAGCTACATGCAACCAGAGTTGTTGCATGATCACAGCCCTAAAGTGAACGAAAAAAGGGGTTTCAACTTACTAGTTGAAGAAAACAAAATTTGATCACTGGGAAACGTTGTTCCCAGCTTCCAGATTGTTTAGGAACTCCCTAATCGACAAACGAACGGTTCAATCTTGAGTTATGTTGGGAAAAAGGTAGGGGAGAAGAAAGAAACGCTTTGAAAGTTGGTGTTGGTTTTTCAGATAAATGGTATGAGCTTGAAAAGATTTTACAAATTAATCTTTATTTCTGAAACATTTGCTCACACCACTTATCTGCTGCCACGCGTGCACTATCAAAGTAATTCTTTTCTAATTCCTTACAGATGACAAAATGGAGTAGGGTATGCAAGGGTGTTGATATGTGTTCTGTCTAATTGCAGGAACTAAAATCATATAGATATTCAAATTATAAAAAACTTTAAATTTTCTTGGACATGCACAATGATATAAGAAGCATGCTTAGTTTGAGGATTCGTTGCAGCAGATGATACAAAATATATAGAAATATACATAACTTAGATTACAATAAAGATGATGAGCTACAATTGTTTCAATCAAAATTCAATTCTATGACAGGATCAACTTTGTACTGTGAAGATACACCATTAATATGTGTGCATGTGTGTGTTTAAGTTTGTAGTAATAAATTTTAATAACTATTATAAAATAGATGAACAAAGAAATATTTTTCAAAGAATCAACGATGATGTCAATAATCAACAAGGTGATATATTTTTTTTAGGAGATTTTAGACAAATCTTACGTGTAATTCCTAAAGGTACCTTGGTCAGATAAACAATCAATGCATCAATATTTATGGGATCATGATCCGCTATTCACTTTGTAAAAAAAAAAATGCGTATGTTACAACATGATTACAGCATGACACTAGTGCAGGGAAACGACATCAGTTATTTTTATTTACAGGTAGCGGTTCCTGAACCGAGACATATACATGCGAGACAAAAAGTCTACCCTTTTATGTCTCGGTTCACAACTGAGGCATAAAAAGGTAGGATTTTGCATCGGTTCAAAGGTAAGCAGTAGGTTATTTGCTTTATTTTTTTTTTCGAGTGACTTTATGTCTCGGTTTCTTCTAAACTGAAGCAGTATGTCCGCCTCTACTGCCTCGGTTGAGACTGAACCAAGGCAGTAGGGTGTTTTTTATTTTTTATCTTTTTGCTTTTTGCCAAACTTTCTGCCTTGGTTGTGACATGAACTGATGCCATAAAGGACTTTTTGCCTCGGTTATGGTCACAACCGAGGCATATTCCCCTATTTTTTTTAGAAAAGGTATGTTTTTGCAACATTTCCAACTGCAGAAATAGACATGCATATAATTTTATAGCTGAAACAATCCATAACAGTCCAGAACAATCTAGAAACATATACTTTCAATAAAAATTATATTAAAACATAGGGGCATGTGGGATTTTTCAGACTTGTCAGGCAGAAAAGTCTGTTATGCAGAGGGACGAGTGAGATTTTTCAGCCTTTCAGGCATCGGTTGGCCTCTCAACCGAGGTAATATAAGTTATATGCTTCGATTCCCTGAAAAATCGAAGCAGTAGGTCAGGGTCGAAAAGGTGTCAGTCTATTCTACAAAAGGACAAGTGGGATTTGTCAGGCTTTTAGGCATTGGTTGCCCCTTCAACCGAGCTTATATGACTTATATGCTACGGTTCCCCTTGAACCGAGACGTATAAGTTCACTTAAACTGCAGAAATGCCACCGCGTTGTGAGCCTAGCGATGGTTTAGTAGAAATTAAAATCCCATAAAAAATTTTAATTAACTACGACGATCCTATTGTTGGGACAAATCGACAAGTGTACCGAGTCGCACATGTAATATAAAATGGGAAGGCCAAGTTTTGTATCCCAGAGGACTCTCAGCGCTGAACAGTTGTGTGAAAACAAGATTAATTAAGACTTAAAATAAAAGAGATCATGGGTTTAGAGTGAAAAATAATAAAATAAAACAAATAAAATTGATCGGTGGCAAAGGAGCACAAAGATGAATGGAGGTTGATTTATATGAGATGGGTATGTTGTTGGGGTTAGATTTCACCAAGTTCCCTCTCATGTATATAAGAATTATTCTTTATGCATTAATGTCAACGTCTCTCACTAAATTACCTATACCCTAATCCCTCGGTGAATAACTCTGTCCCTAATTAACAGTTCATACAATTCCTAGTATTCCTGGTAAAAAGATGTGAAGAACAAGAGATTAAGATGACCAAGACTCACACCCTCATCCCTGAGAAATATAACCCTTAGGAGTAATTCAATAAGAACCTGAATTGAAAGAAACCTCTCGGCACTCATGCAATTCATAAATAATGCTATTGTATAAGCAAGAATAGAAACAGATGAATTACTCTAACAATTAATGAAAAAACATATGAAATTAAGAATCAATTCAAATATATGAGAGTTTACAAGGTAACATCATTCCCCAACAACAAATAGAAATTAGTTCCCCATAGACATGNGGGAACTCTATGAACAATGGAAGAAAGAATGAGAATGAAAGCCTAAGAATTAGGAAAATAGGGTATTGTTATGCTCTTCTCTGCCAGGCATGCAAAACCTAGAGCCCCAGGGTCCTTTAAATAGTGTTAGAGGCGTGCCAAAACAGGGTTCAGTCTTAAAGAATCGAAACAGAGCAGAAACAGGGCCATAACCACGAGAATTCTCGCCCAGGCATCCAAGGAGCTCACTCGGGCGAGAAGAGAGCCTCATGTTTGGCCTGGCTACGAATATAGTCACCCAAGCTACGAGGCCTCGTCGCCCAGGCGACCAGGATTCTCGCCCGGGCGACTGACATCGATACAACTCGCTTGATTCTCGCTTTTGGTCGCTTGGGCTTCGTGTTTTTCCTCATTCTGGTGCCTTTTTTTATCCCTTCTAAGCTCCATCTTCTTGGCTTTTCATCTCCTCTTCCAGTATTACTTCAATCTGTGTGAAAACAGGGGGAATTAGTCATAAAACCATTGAAATCAACCTCAACTCTCTTATTCACATAATTTATTGAAAATGTATGAGTCCAAGCAAGTTTCCAAGTGAAAAAGTGTGTTTTTAGTATCAAAATTACATCAAAAATAATGGTGTTTTAAACAGTTATCACCTATCCATGTTATAGTCACAAACACTTATCCAACTTTAATGAAAAATTATGACAATGAAATCATTTTGTAGAGGGGAGCAATACACTACAAAAAAATCATGGAATTATAGACTGAATTTTATCGACAAAAATAAATAGGTTGGTAAATTTGAATTATCGACGAATTTTAAAATTTTAATCATCGATAAATTTTACCAATAGATTTATTATCAACGAAAAAAAATCGTTGATAAATTCATTGGTGATACATATTTCATTTATCGAAAAAATAATCTATCAGTAAATCCACAGGTAAAAAAAGTGACAAATTTCTCACCCATGTCATTTCATCTTCTTTACCGAATAGGACTAAATCCCCATCTCCATCACATTCACAAGCCATCAACCTTAGACCATGTCACCGTTGCTTTCACCACTATCGATCACTATTGTCGTTGCAACCATTTGAGGTGTTGTCGTTTGGAAGCGCTGCCAACAACGTTCCTTTCCTCTTCCTCTCATTACTCCTGCATGGGAAGACTCTTCTTCATCCTCTTTCTTGTAAAAGGATCAAACAAATTCACCAAAGTCCCTTTTCAACCAGCCTCACTATGATGCTACAATCCACCATCATGTTGACTGAAACCTTCGACACAGTCTATGCTGACAATAACTTCTTTCTTTCATACATAACTGCACAAAAAACCAATGAATATTTCTCTACATCATTAGCTACATTATTGTGTGCAAAGAATAAAATATGAGATAATAGTGTTTCTGGATGGTTATGGTTTTGGAATGATTTGGTGAGGAGAATTGGTGATGTGAATAAAGAGAATCGAGGAACATTAAATTATCATGGTGCGATAAAGATAAACCAGATCAGAATATTTACCGATAAAATTTATTAACGGGTTTTTCTTGTAATTATCAATGAATTTTTCTTTCATTAATTACTGATAAATATAAAATTTCGTTGATAAATGTTACTCACTATACTATTATTAACGAATTTTAGTCTGTCAAAAATCTATAAGAAAACAAAAAATCATTACCAACAAATTTGTAACATTTATAATGGATTTTGGCCATTAGTAATATTTGTTTTTCTTGTATTCACAAGCCAAATTGAAATTGTAAATGAAATAAATGAATACATATTGTCACTAGCCGATGTTTATTAATGATAAAAGTTTGAATAATGTTCTAAAGGTGAATAGGCAGAGTACAACTCAAATTTCATTGTTAAATGTAAAATTATGACACAATACGCATATGATAATATTAGAGGTGTCAATTTAACCCATGGCCCCAGGGTCAGCCCCAACCCACTATTGAAAAAGCCCTATTTTAAGAAGCCCCTTAAGTAGGGGGTCAGAAAAAAACCCCAACCCCCAAAACCCCCTCTCAAGTGGGTTAGGGTCAGGGTTAAAGTGGGTTTAGCCCCACTCCAAAACTTTAATTAAATTT
>NC_028358.1:8520951-8535402 GCF_000741045.1 Vigna radiata var. radiata
CTATTTATTATTTTCTAATTAATAATTATGTAAAAATATTTATTAAAGTAAAAGAAAGATGCTTACATGTATGCTCACATGTATTTTCCAAGTTATAACACTTAACATTCCTTTTCTCTGCAAAAATGCAATTTATTGTTGAATATTTTTTTTTTTTGTAAAATAGAAAGCCCATGGACTGACCCTGACCCACAGGGCTTTGGGGCTTTTTAGCCCTGGGGGCTTTTTTAATAAGGGGCATTTTTGGCCCTGTGGGCTTTTTTGGCCCCAACCCACATGGGACTAGGGCCAGGGCCTATAATAGGGCCTCTTTCACAGCTCTAGATAATATTATTTCTGGATTTCTAAATTCATTGTTTAACATCAGAATTGCCAAACCATGCTATCAACTAAACATTGGACACCTATATTGCTTTTATAGAAATGAAACCACACATTCAATTACATGAATAAACAAAAAGTGTACACTCTCATTTTACTAAAATAGAATAATGGAACCTCAAACCACGATAACCACGATCTATGGCAAGAATTGCATAATAGTATGTGTGAATTGTCGACCACATCTTTAAGTTCAAAACATTACTTTTGCCACACTCAATCACAAACCTAACCTTCTAAACAACAAGTCAACCAACAACCACAAAACAAAATTCTTTAATGTACCCAATTCATGTATGGGTTTTTTCTAGCTACACATCCACAAATATTTTTGCACCTCTTCCAATCATGATGCTAATACATTAATCCTTTGTTAAAGCTTAATACAAAATTGAACAACTGCACATAAATATACTTTTTATTATTGTTACCACAGTTAAACACAAAGCAATTGAACCATTAACAATAGCTAAACTTACAACCAAATAAAATTCCAATTACTAATTTACATAACTAATCTAACAATGTCACTTAAAATAAGTTTTGAACATTTTATCCTCTCTTACGAAAACCAACCAACAATTACAATATAAAAATAAAATTAATGAACAATTTATTTTTACACGACTAAAGAACGAAGTCAGTTGTAGTGTCCATGACTATATGACATACACAACAAATATTATTACTAATATAGTAATATTCACACAATTAATATTATTCTCAAAGTATGAAATTAATGTAAATTGTCTCTAATAATTTTATTTATGTCAAACTAATATATTGTATCATATTTTATATTGTATATTATAAATATATAACAAATAATTGTACTTAATATCATATTACCTCTTCTAATTTAAGTATTATTCATTAGATAGTCTTTTGATCATCATTATTAATATTTTCATCTCCATGTAAAAAGTAAAAGTAAAGAGACCATGAGTACGGACGGTCTCTTACTATACTAGTTTTTTTTTTTTTTAAGAGAATATATACTGTAATAATATTCATTCCAAAATGTGGTATTTTAATAAATATTACAAAATATATTTTATTAGAAATTAGAAACTCGTCCTAAATATTAGATAAGGTCAATCAATGTGAAAAAGACAAAACGGATCCCATTGGAAGCGATGAAACAGACCTAACCACCATTCACGTCCATTATCCACATAAAACACCATACTGCTTTTCTGGCAACATCCAACGAGGTTATGGTTGTTAGAAAACAATAATACATAAAGTGTAAATAGACAAGAAAAAGAAAAAGAAAATAATTTAATTTAAAAGAAATAAAATTAAGTAATTTATATGAAAATAGTTCGACAGTCATTTCTATTTTTAACGTGTAAATATGATAAGTTAGTATTTCAACTTTTTAATTAAAACTGTAATAATTATATACTTTTCATCATGTTTGGAAAGGTCCTGTTAAATTTTAATATTTAAATTAACATGAAGTTGTGTTTTTAAAAATGAACAACATTCAGAATTACTTACCTTTTCAGTTTTTTTGTCATAAAAAGGAATTAATAATCTCAAACATTCCGCCCCGTAATATTTTATTGTTGTTTTTTATTTATCTGACGTAAGTTTATCTAGATTAATAATAAATTCCAACCACATGTATGTACAAATATTTTGTCCCTAATTATTGTTAAGCTTAAATCAATCACAATTAAAAATTTAGGGTTAAATATGTTTTTCGTCTCCCAACTATTCGCCGTTTTTGTGTTTAGTCTCTTTTTCAAAGTATAGTACAATTTAGTCCTTCAACTTTAGAAAACTATGGTTTTAGTCTTTTTTACCAAATTTTTTAAACTTTATTTGTTGTTTCAAGCACATTACATTATAGCATTTGGATTGTTTACACATTTTGACACATTTTTGCTTCAATGTTAATTGATAAATGCGTTTGAAACACTAAATAAAGTTAAAAAAATTTGGTAAAAAGGACTAATACCAAAGTTTTCTAAAGTTGAAGGACTAAATTGTACTATACTTTGAAAGGGAGAGTAAACACAAAAATGACCAATAGTTGGGGGACGAAAAACATATTTAACCCAAAAATTTATGATGAAACTTAAACTCAAGTTTGGAATTTGTTTTTGCACAAATTTTAAATTTGAAAGGCTGGTAAACTATTTAAAAAGGAAATCTTATAATAATAAAAACCACAAAAATACTATTTTGATACACATATTTCTTTTTAGACAAGAGTAGGTCTTTTTTCTTAAATATTTATTAGAATAATGATTTTTTAATACTCTTAAATTTTTTACATTAATACTATTCTTACTTGATTTATATATATTCTCTTCCTTTTTAAAAGAATATAAAACTTTAATTTTTATATTTATATCTATTTAAAAACATATCATACTACCATTTCTCTATTTATTAAGGGTAAATGGGTAATTATTTGAAAGAAAATTGTGAAAAGTACGATGTGAAATGAATGTTACTGCACATGTGTCAATTTACCATTGCTCTAAAAAGCAAAGAGAGAGATATCCCCTCCCCCATAAATGGTCTGGTAGAGAGGGCCTCATAAATATTCTTTCTAGCTTCATCTTCTTCCACCCTACTTCCACAAAACCATCGCAGAGACAGAAATTTAAAGAGAGCAAAATGGCATATTCAGAAATGGCAAAGGAGAACGGTTCGTCGAACTCAAAGCCAACGAGAGACACCAAGGGAAAGATCATCACTTGCAAAGGTTCCTACCAACCCACATGCTATATCTCACACTAACTACTTTATGCAAGAAATTTAGCAACGACACACAAACCCCTTAACATATTTCTCTCGTCTCATCTTGATCTTAATTTTCACGCATATGGGTGTGTTCTTATTTTCTAGCTGCGGTGGCTTAT
Organism: Vigna radiata var. radiata; assembly: GCF_000741045.1. NCBI lineage: Eukaryota > Viridiplantae > Streptophyta > Magnoliopsida > Fabales > Fabaceae > Vigna > Vigna radiata. Next base: position 8,524,212 of record NC_028358.1, read on the forward strand.
GGTCCCGGAGAACCCTTCGTGGTGGAGGAAATTCTTGTTCATCCTCCTCAGAAATTTGAGGTTCGAGTCAAAATTCTTTACACTTCCATTTGCCACACCGATCTCAGCGCATGGCGAGGCGAGGTAAGAACAGATTAATCTATGCATTAATTTCTCTATATCAGTATGCATACGATCGATCTCCTATGATTCATTACCAACATAAAATATGTTGTTTGTCTCATTGCTCTTTGTTTTTTGTTTTGTTTTGCCTTTTGCGCCGTTGTTGTTGTTGTGATTTATCAAAGAACGAGTCTCAGCGCGCCTACCCTCGTATCTTAGGCCACGAAGCATCCGGGTAAGACAAGAGATAAACTAAAGGTTTTTTTTTTTTTAATTATATTATTGGTTGATCATTGCTGTGTCCTACCCAGATGTTTTTTTTTAACAAAATAATGAAAAGTAGAATAATAATATTTAAAAGAATTTTGGGTCATCACGCATGAGTTAGGAGATTAGTCAATGATTTTTTATTTAATTTTTTTTAATTTGTTGATAATTATGTCTATCAAATAATGTAGTTTTTAATTAATTTGATGAATTTGTGTAGAATTGTGGAGAGTGTGGGGGAAGGGGTGAGTGAGGTGGAGGAAGGGGACACAGTGGTGCCAATATTCAATGGTGAGTGTGGAGAGTGTTGTTATTGCAAGTGTGAGAAGAGCAACATGTGTGAGAGGTATGGGGTGAACCCCATGAAGAAGGTGATGGAAGGAGATGGCAGAAGCAGATTCTCAACAGTTGATGGAAAACCCATCTTCCATTTCTTGAACACTTCCACATTCTCCGAGTACACGGTGGTGGATTCCGCCTGCGTCGTCAAGTTTCGTCACTCCGATCACACTCTCACCACCAAAAACCTCACCTTGCTCAGCTGTGGCGTCTCCACAGGTCAGTCAAACCCACATACTTTTTACCTTTTAACTAACACCTGCGTCTTTTCTATAATATTATATTTTATTTATCTATTTATGTTTTCTTTTGGAGTCAAATGATTTTTGAAAAATAAGTGTATAAAAAAGTAAAACAAAAAAAAAAACACAAATAGGGACAACATATCGAAACGTCATAAGTGTAATTTCACCGACTCCTCAGACTTCCCTTCCTTATGACTCTGACATCTACCACTTTGTACAAGATTTTGTTTGTTTGGTTGTATATCTATGGTTTGGTTTTTCAATTTTCATCACTTTCCGTGCTGTTTTAGTTTTTCTTATTTTTTAGAAAAAAGAAATTATGACTCTTCACTTCATGTGCTGGCTACCTTGTCAATTTACTTCATGATGCATGCTGATGGACTATTAGTACTATTTTTGTGTTCGCGCCGTCTATATTCCACTTTTTAAAAGCTGTACATGATTATCGTTCCCTTTAAAAATGTTTCGGTTGCATAACATTAAAAACAAACATGGTTTGAAAATTACGACTTGATTACTTCATCAATATATATATAATTAATTTTCAAAGCAAAGAAACTTTTACCAGGTCCTTGATGACTTTTCTTTCTTTTTCTTCTTTATTCGAGTTAAAGAGTAATGTTTGACTGAAAAGGTTTTGGAATTTATAAATTGGAAACGTTCATTTTGGAACATTAATTTGACTAAAAAGGTTTTGGAATTTTATAAAATGAAAAAATTCATTTTCGAATGTTTGACTAAAAGAGGCGTTGGAATTTTATAGAATGAAAACATTTTGATGCTGTGTTTCTGACCTTGTGGCTTTCTAATATTTTCTTACAATTGGTTAAATTTATTAAAATCAGAAAATCAAAAGAAAGACTTATTTTAATTTCTAAAAGTTTAATATCAATCATAAATTCGTACTTAAAACAGAATATCTTAAAAAAATGTTATTAATATTGTTTTGCTGCTATAGGTTGCTTGGTTGATGAAAAATAGGAAAAAATACGACGCTTAATAACAGAAATTATAATTTCCGATCGAAGGTAAAACTCTTAAAAGACATATACGAAATAAAGTAGTAATCAATGAATCCCATGAAAAAAATTTCTTACTAGTTTCGAAATATATATATATATATATATATATATATATATATATATATATATATATATTAAAATGACGTTTATATGATATTTCTATTGTATTCATGTCATTTTAAAAAATATGTCACACTTTACTTTTTGTTTATTTTCTTTCACTTTCTTTCATGAAAACATGGGATCCACAGGTCATTTTCTGACTAAAAATGTACAATTTATCTATGAAAGGGTCTTTGTTGCCGAGGGAAAAGGGGGCAAAAATCCAAATAATTCAGAAAAATGAGTTTTTGTCGTTGACTGGCATTTTTCAACTTTTATATATAATTTCTAAAGTCAATATAAAATAAACAATAAATATTATTATGATAAGTTTTAATTCATAATTCTTGATATGATATTCAAAACTAAATCATATATCTAACTCTATCTTACCAAACTAACTTTATAAAATAAAATTTATATATTTATATTATAAAATTATCTTATTTGATATAAAATCTCTAACAATAATAATTTGAATGTCACTTAAAATTCCTCGTATAATTTCTCTCCTATTAAAAAATAATAACATAAAGAAATACTAATTAATTTTGTATTAGTCTATATATACCTTCCATGACAAAGTACTCATTATCTCGATGATACTTCCATGAATATAAACATCAAATTCAAACGTAATTACAATACTTAACAAAGACAGTTTCCCTCACTTAGAAGTCTATCTACTCCAACCAAACCCCAACAATCTTTTATTCACATATAAAACTCAATTTTTTTCATAGAAAACAATTTATAATCCTAAACTAAGAAAGATTTATCTTTACCAATCAAAGAGACACATCCAAGCACAGAACCTATAAATGCAAACAGCTCTTTATGCAAAAGTCCAAAGAAAAATTAAAAAAATAATAATAATTACTCTAAATGATATTATAATTTTGATGAATATTTTCTATTTTTTTATCAACTTTACTATGATAGGTTCAAAACTTAAATATAATAAATTATTAACTCACAAATCTAGAGAAAAGGGAGATAAAAATAATTTTTATTAACAAAGTTTCAATAATTAACTTTTTTTTTCTCCCTCTCTATATATATTAACTTTAAACAATATAATTTGAAGATTTTATTTCACTTTAACCAGTTTTATTCTTATAGGAACTAAGTCTATTGCTATGATTAAGATAAGTGAACATTAAAGTGTGATTTCCACAGGAGATAATGATAGTTTGTGTAGTTGACATCTTTGAGATCTAGATAATAATAGAAGCATTTGGAATCACAGATAGATATGAGTATAATTGAATTGTCATTATGTGTCGGCTCGGATTAGGAGAAGTGACCTGTGATTGTTAGTTGAAAAACAATTAATGGGACTCACCTACTTATTCTATGAAAATTAAAAATAAATTGTTCAAGAAAATTAAAGAATATAAGACTATCAAAGTAGGATAGTCTAAAGTGAAGTAGAATACATATAGTATTTATCTGTTATTCGAACTGCACTAAAAATTTCGTCTCATTATTCATGTTATTTATTTGATACCCGTTTAAAAAAATTATTTGCTATCATGAATATTTTAAAAAAATGTATTTTATAAATGTTTTTAAATGAGATGTAAGTTATTATAAATTAAAAAAATGATAATTTTATATCGGATAAGATTTGACAAAATTATATTTATTATATATTAATTATTTTAAACCACATTAACATGTTCAATGGATGACCTTCGATTGAGATTTTTTATTTTTTTTAAAAGTGAATAATGTAGGATTTGACACTTTGTTGGTGTTTGTTGAGTAGAGAAAAAGGACATGGAAGATATTAGAAAAGTAAACTGAACGTCCGTTATAACTTAGGGACAAAAAATTTACATTTTTAAAAATGAGGACTAAACTGAATATCCACTCATAATTTAGGGACCAAAAAAAATGTTTAAACCTAAAATAAATAAGCGAAACATAACATAGTTGAAAGTTATAAAAACGAGAAAATTTGAGAAACAAACTGAGGAAACTATGACACTAGTCGTGATGTATGATATTATTCTCAACTCATGATCGAGTTGATATTAATATATTTGTTATGGATTTTTAAGTTTAATTAAATTCCACAAAATTAATTTGTATGGTAAAATTTATACCTCACTTATATATTATAAATTGACTTTATTTATAATTGATGTAGGACTTCTAATATTATTATCCAAAAATACTCATTTAGTTTATTTATTCATTCATTAGTTTTATAGATTTTATTCACAAATATTTCCGATAGGATTAGAAAGTAACATAACACAAAATAATATTAATTTTAATTTCACTTTATTAGTTTATTAATTTGTTTATTAGTTTATATGATTCATTTATTTATTCACAAATATTTACGAATAGGATGAGAAGCGTGTTCATATTAGCAAAAACATGTTTCATACGTGTCACTTGTAATGGTGTTACTGTATAAATAGGTATGAAAAATGTATTTTTCATAATTTTTTTGACAATATTTTTATAACTGTTTTATGTAATACTTTGTGATTGATTCGTTTTAAATATATAAACCAATAAAATAGTAACACATCATCTATTATTGTTAAAAAAATTATTAAAATATCATCATCCAAATATATATCATTAGTTATAATGGTATCATTATACTTTACTGGGAGTTTTTTATTATGAGAGAAAAATTCCACCAAGTTGTAATCACTGAGTTTGGTTGATTCTTCTTCGCATATAGATTAAACTTAAGAGAGCACTGGATAGTTATTTTTATTATTTTTTTCTAATAAGATTGATTAATTTATTTTAATAATTTTATTTATCATTAATAATATCATTTTAATTATTTATTATTCTATATTATTACATTAAGAAAGATAAAAAAAAAGTTAAATAATTTTGTAATCTTTCAACTTTAATACAAAATTGATATTTGTTTCTCTTTCAAATTTTGGTCTCTAAAATTAGGTATAATTTTTTGGGTTAAATATGTTTTTAGTCCCTGAAGTTTCACTGATTTTTGGATTTAGTCCCTGCATGAAACTTTGATAGCATTTAGTCCTCGTAGTATGGAAACAGGTACGTTTAGTCCCTAATTTTGGACGGCGTTAAGATTTTGGTGATGTTGGTAACGGCACAGCCACGTCACCACTGTCCACTGTATGCCACGTAGTTTTATTTTAAATTATTTTGGATGAGGTTTTTTGGTTTGCACGTGTGGGTAGTTACCATATGAATTAGGATTGGGATTACATAATCACTTAGGTTTTTAAGTGTCAAATTGGTTTTTTGCAATTGGGGAAAAGTGAGGTTTCGGGAAACATTGCACTGTACTGGAAAGCTTTAGTGGTCGTTGTCTTAGAATTCCATTTTGGTGTTCGTTCTAGAAGGTTCGTTCTCGAAGGTTCGTTCTCGAAGGTTCGTTCTCGAAGCATCATAGTGTTCTCGCGCTTTTTATCAAGGTAAGTTTTCCTATTTCGTTTGTCATTGTTGGTGGGTGTGTCCATTTTGGGATTAAAGTCTTAAAGTGTTAATGTCTGAATGTAGGTCTAGAAATGGTGTTTGAAATTCGTTTGCATCACATGGGTAGGTTTGTTAATGATAAGGGGCTGAGGTATGTTGGCAGAGAGGAACACGTGATAATAGGAGTTGATCCAGATCGTTGGTCTTATTTTGAAGCACTTGGAATTATTAAAGAAGAATTTAAGTATGCTGCAGATTTCAAACTATGGTGGAAGGGGTCTAGGGAAATTATGATCAATAATGTGAGATTACTGAGTGATGACAGGGATGCAATGAACTTGGCTAAGTATGCAGAGGAGACTGAGGACATGGTAGAAATATATGTTCAACATGTTCCTAGTGAGGCAGAGGAAGTTCTTTTTCTTACTTGTGGTGAAGAAAGTGGAATGAGTGTACAACAGGGTCATGCTGGTGAGGAACATATAGAGGTTCAAATAGGTGATGCAAAGGTTGGAAATGCTGAGGAAAAGGCTGAAATTGTTGAGGAAGAGGCTGATCGTGGGGAGGAAGAGGCTGACCGTGGTGAGGAAGAGGTAGAAGAGGAAACATGGAGGAATGTGGTCGAGGGAGAAGTTGAAGCTTCAGCTGAAGAGTTTGTGGATCAGAGTGAAGAAGAAAGAATGGATAATGATGATGATGGGTTTGGTGTTGAGAGTGATAGGGTGGATGATGTTTTTAGAGACATTAATCCAGTTTTTAGAGACATTAACCCAATTTCTACATCTATAGAATAGTCTTCCTTTGTTCTTGGCAGTAGTTGCTTTCAAAAGCAACAATGTCTCACCACAACCACACATTTTTTATGGTAACCGTGAAGATGATCCACAACTTTGAGACTTGGCTGAACCAATCGTCCTTCGCGTCCAACCATTTCCTGCACTCTCACCTTTCATTTCACTACAACAAGCAAATAACTTCATCACATTTCCTGCCAACCGAAACCCTAAATCCCCATTCCTTAAAATCAAAGGATTAACAGAAAAACAACAAAAAGCTTACCTCTTGAAGAAGGCTATCTCCCACTTGAAGAAGCCTATCTCCCTTCTCAACAACACGAGCTCGAACAAGACTATCCCCCAACTCAGAAAAATCACGATCAACACCCCAACCTGTCTTAAAATATGGTTTATAAAGTTAACAACACACGTGCCCAAATATTAATCTACTTTCAAAAGCTAAAGAGCACGTGGCAAGCAATGGTCAATGGATGTGGAAAACACGTGGCTGTGCCGTTACCAACATCACCAAAAACTTAACGCCGTCCAAAATTAGGGACTAAACGTACCTATTTCCATACTACGAGGACTAAATGCTATCAAAGTTTCATGCAGGGACTAAACCCAAAAATCAGTGAAACTTTAGGGACTAAAAGCATATTTAACCCTAATTTTTTTAATCTAATTCCATTAAATTTAATTGATATGTTAAATGATGTTTTAAGTTGGAGATTGAATTATTTATACCTTTTTTACTTTTTAGCTTAAATGACTCAATGAAATACTACATTAACACCTAAAACAGATTTAATATAATTAGATTAAGAAGACAATCTCCATTATTTTTTAAATTTGAAAATCTAAATATATCAAAGAGATTTAAATTTGAAAATCTAAACATATAAAATATGTAAGATAGAGACGAATTTGAATTTTAAATCAATATTATAAAAAATTTTAACCAAAAATAAAATTTGTTTCAACTTTTTGAACATGAATCCTACAAATTCTTTTCTGTTTTGCACGAGAAAAAAAACTGTGGACCAATTAGTTTTTCCAACTATTGTTTCATATTTCTTTCTTATTACTCACTTCTTTCTTATTTTTCCCTTTTACCTGAAAAACAAGTAAATATTTTCTTATCTTATTTTCATTTTTGTCTATCTTATTAATGTTCTCTCAATAAAAAAACTTTAAAATGGGTTCTTATTGTTCTTAACTATTTATGGAATGAAAATGTAGGTGTTGGAGCTGCTTGGAATTGTGCCAATGTGCATTCTGGTTCATCAGTGGCTGTTTTTGGTCTTGGAGCTGTTGGGTTAGCTGTAAGTTTTTCTTCTTCTTCCAACATCTTTGCTTTCACTGTAATTTGCTTAAAGCTGAACTTACTTTTAGTAATTTGCTTAAACTTGCAATAAGACTCACTTTTTTCCTTCTTTTCTTCATATATATATATATATATATATATATATATATATATATATACTTCATATATATATATATATATATATATATATATATATATATACATCTTCAATCAAACCAAAAAAAAAAAATCCTATATTAAAAGTGATGGCTAAAGGAGTAAGAATCATAGAAAAAAAACACTAATGTTGTAATTTTGTTCTCTTCTGATTAGGTTTAAGCCTAAGTAATATATGAAACAAAAAACAAAATCTAAGGATGATGTTGGTTTTAAATTGGACTGAATCTAGGTTGCAGAAGGCGCACGAGCCAGAGGTGCTTCCAGAATAATAGGTGTCGACATCAACCCTGATAAATTCATCATAGGTATCTAACTTCATCAAACTAACCTTTTAAACTTCTTCTGTTTTCCCCTTTCTGTATAATTTACTGTATTCTCTTTGTGCTCAAAGCCAAAGCAATGGGAGTCACTGATTTCATAAACCCAAAGGATGAAGAGAAGCCATTATACGAGGTTGCCACTTTCTGTCATCTCCTTTCACTTAAAATAAAGTATCTTTTCACCAACAAAACAGTGACTATGTTGTTTTTTTTTTCTTGCAGAGAATAAGAAAAATGACTGATGGAGGTGTAGACTACAGTTTTGAATGTACTGGAAACGTGGATGTTCTAAGGGGTGCATTTTTGTCTGCTCATGCGGTATATGGCTATGTTCAAGCTAGTTTTTCAAACCCTTATTTATGGTTCTAGTTTCATTGTTATAATTAATATTTCAACTAGGTTTTGGAAGCATGCATCAATTTCAGATTCATCGCACAAGGTTTTACTATTTAAAAGCATTACCTTATAGTTCCAAATTTCGTGCCACAGGGTTGGGGATTGACTGTGATATTGGGAATTCATGCATCACCAAGCTTGCTTCCTATCCACCCGATGGAGCTCTTTGATGGCCGCAGTATCATTGGATCAGTATTTGGAGGTTTCAAAGGGAAAAGTCAGTTGCCTCATTTTGCCACACAATGTGGAAATGGAGTAAGGATCATCACTACTTGCAATTTCCTTTTACACAGTGAAATTATGCACTCAATTTGAATGAGCAAACAAGATTATAGTAATATAAATGAATGGTTTCAGAATCTTCTAAACTATTCTATTGAGAGTTAGATTTAAATTTCCTTCTTAAAAGTTCCTTTATTATGTTTATTGAGATTAATGAAGTCATGAATGGACTAATATTTGTTTGTTATGGTATTGGCTAACCATGTTAGGTTATGAAGTTGGATAATTTCATCACTCACGAGCTACCCATTGAGGAGATAGACAAAGCCTTCGATCTTTTGATCACAGGGAAATCACTGAGATGTCTTCTGCATTTCTAAGCAAAGATGCCCTTTAGCAATGGCTGTGAGAATTATTATGCATCTGAATTTGTTCAATAGGAGCATATTTAACTATACAAATGTGTAAGGTCTTAGGCCTTTGAGCAGTGTACTAAAGACAATAAAGAGAATAAATGTACGTGTACTCAGCTTTCGTTTCCCTTCCATTACTTTATTAGAGCACAGTACTGCTACTTTTTCCTTGTTTATTGCGGTCACAATAAACACTTCTTCAGAGGATATTACAAATAGAATAATGATACTTAAACAACATTTGAACATTATCATACGTGTCATTGTATGATTGGTTTATGGTGATGTCATTATATCATTTGAATCAATCACACAATGACACGTATGATTAATGTTTAAATGTTATCAAAATATGTTGTCTAAGTATCTTTATCCTAATCTTACAAATAAATCAACATCATATTAATATTTATAACAAAAATAGAACCATAAATTATCATAATGGTTAGATAAACTTTAAAATTAAGGGTACAATTGTAAATTTGTTAGTTTTAATTATACTGTGTTTCATGGTTTGGTTATTATTCTAGTAGCGTTATATCTATCTTTTGTTTTTAGTCAGTTAGGTTTTATTATTTAAGTTGTTATTGTTGAGCCTATTAAAAGGTCATGATTATTCAATAATAGCACCCCCACAATTTTATAAGAAAAATATATTAGAGTGGCGCAATGGTTTTTTTTTTATCAAAGAGAAATATTTGTACCGCGTGTGTGAAGTGGTTTAACAAATTCGTATATAAGAGCTTTATAATATGAGTATTGAGAGAAAAATAAGTGAGGAGAGTGGTTTAACAAATTTGTATAAGAGCTTTATAATATGAGTACCGAGAAAGAAAAAGAGATTGAGAGGAGAGTCAAACACTGTGAGAAAAAAAGTGAGTGATTGAGTTCTTTTTAGAGGGTTGGCAAAGGTAGTTAACGGAATGAGTGTGCTACAATTGTCGGAAAAGATCAATTATGATAATTGGTCTTTGTAGATGAAGGTTCTTCTGAGATCCTAAGATGTATGAGATATAGTGGAAGACGGATATAATGAACTCGCAGATGATGAGCATCAGACAGTGAATCAGAGAAAACGACAAGAGTGAAAGACAGATCGACTTTGTACTTTCTGTATAATTGATAACGGTCTAAAAACCGTTATTTTTATATGTGAAATTGATATCAAAACACACCCTTTATGACTTAGAATGAGCTTAAAATCATGCAAAACACTTAAGTTAGGTTACAAGAGAGTCAAAGGTGGTTTTAGATATATTATGCTTGGTTTAACATTGTTTTGACACGATTTAATGAGAATTGAAGGATGGAAAGTGAAGTAGGAAGGAGTTGGACTCAAGAAAGGATGAAGAACGGTTCAAAATAGGAATCGCACCCACCGCTCAGGGCCAATTTCAGTGCTGAGCGCCAGCTGGAAGAGTTACAATCAAACGCTTAAGCGCCAGTGCTGAGGGGAAAATGAAGAATCGTGCCTACCGCTGAGCGCCAAAGTCCACCACTGAGCGCTGCACTAGTGGAAAAAGACCCTTTTATAACGTACAAATTTGACCTTTTATAACGTAGTTATTGTAGATATAGTTCTGGGCGATATAATAAGTCTGCGCATTTTATAACGTAACAGAAATTTACGTTATAAAATGCTGAATTTATTATAACGTACTTCCGAAAATACGTTATAATATGTGCAGTTTATTATAACAAACTTCCACTTTTACGTTATAATATGCGCAGTTTATTATAACGAACTTCCATTTTTACGTTATAATATGGGCAGTTTATTATAACGAACTTCCATTTTTAGGTTATAATATGCACAGTTTTTTATAGCGAATTTCTAGTTGTCCGTTATAATATGGCAGAAGATATAATGACGTAAAAAAGTTTCTACGTTATAATATGTGTGTTTTAAAAAAAATTGATTGTTAATTTGACATCCAATGAAATTATAATTTCCTGTATTATCATCTTATCCAATCTTATCCAATCACTTTATAATCAATATCACTCCAAATAAACAAATTTAATGAAACAAAATAGAATTCATTTCAAACTTTAAATAGTCTAATAAT
>NC_028358.1:8536692-8540384 GCF_000741045.1 Vigna radiata var. radiata
GAGAGCAGACAATTGTGGTTGAGGAGGTGTAACAATGTTTGTCTTCTTAGAAATGTCCTACATTTGACCACAAAATAAGTCCAATATTATATGCATCCAAATACAACAAATACATAACTAATTAAAGCAAATGTGAATAGAAATACTTACTAAAATTGGCTTTGCCAATCTGGCTGGCCAAATGATAAAATTTCCTGGAGCTTGTCCCACTGTTTGAACCTCCTCACTAGGCAGAGGAACACGAGCAGAAGAATCTTTAATATCTACAACCACCACTCTCAACATATCATCTGTAATAGCCTCAAGGTGGATGGTGCTTCCCAAATTATATATTTTACCTAAGACACAAAAATGATGACAATTGTTGAGTAAAATGGTATAAATGACGTACTTAGCATATGTATAGAGAGTCAACAAGTATAGAGAGGCTGCAAGTATAGACAACATTGTGGTTCAAAGGCTAAATGCAGTTTCCTTGCAGATTTCAAAATGATTAAATATCAGGAATGTGGATGCAGATTTAAATGATTCAGCAATGATAGCAATGATACACTTGTGTTAAATTTACCTAAAGCCATCAAATGCAAGTGGGGATCATCAACATACAATTCACAATCAACAGGGACATCAGCACCATCCCCTGATTCCTCAGGAAGAGGACAACTCCCCTTTGTGCTAGCAACATGGGAAGCCCCCTTTGGTGGAACTTGAATAGCCAATCCTATGGATGCCATCTCTGATTTCATTTCTGCCAATAACTCATCCCTCAATTTTGGGAACAATTCTTTCTTAAACTCATTTTTTAACACCTTTTTATCGGATTCACTAAGTTGTGATAAAGTAACCTTTCGAGTAGGACCACCAAAGAATTGCTTGAGTCCTACCCCTTGTCCAACACCACAGATATATCCTGGATGCTCCGGACGTCCAATGGCAACCGCTAATATGTCATCCCGGCCTTCTTGAGTGAATGATCCTTGAGAGCTTTTTTCCACTAAGTTATCCTGAAAAAATATTGNTTTAGTTCATCTATTACATAATACATGCCAAAAAACATGACTGAAGACATTAAAATTAAAATTAGGCTTTTGTTATGAGTTTCTAACAATCTTCTCCGCTACAAGTCGAGTTTCTTCGGAAGTGTATTCTCCTGATGGCTTAGTGCGAGCTCTCTTCCATTTCTCATGACGTGGAGGTGGAGATACCAAATCTGACTGATCACCGGTAGCTAAGGAAGAGGCCTCACGGATCATAATCTCCTCTAACCTATCATATCCTCCACGAGACAATCTGTGTGGGTGGAGATTTTTTTTCTGAAGGTCTTGTGCAACTTTTCTCTTTTCCTATTNGAAACATGTGACATAAACAATTAATAAAAAATTATGAAACAGAAAAAATGAATATCAAATCATAAATAAAACATTAAATTTACCTGAAAGGCATGTTCTGATCGTTTGTCTCGAAAAGCCTGCCACGTTTCCTCATCAAGGAATTGATATATCTCACAAGGATTCTTGTCACTTAACTTACCATAAATATACCGACTAGTAAGGTCAGTCTTAAAACCCCTCCACCGTTGCCCAACATATGATATCCATTTACGTCTCAATAAGTTGTTGTTTGGGACGTCATATGTTAGCTACATAATAAGTAAATGAATGTTATATTTACAATTTTGATAATAATTAGAGGAAGTTAAGTTATGATTTTCATACCAGGATAGTTTGCCATATTTGGCTCTTCACTTCTTCAGGAACATGGTCCCATTTGTTAATAAGAATACTAACCTTACTTCTACCAAGTAAGGCCACAAAGCTAGTGAATCTTGCACGGTTGTCTCCAATAACTTTTCCTGTACTCATATCAAATTGAATGGGCAATTTCTTATCATCATTACGACTAACAGTCAAGTCTTTTAGCCTAGTCGCACGTCTACACTTGGGTTAGGTAGATGATTGACTTTGGTCCTCACTTTGTGGTGGTGTAGGTGTAGATGGATCAGCCATAATATCCTCAATTATTGCTCTTTTCTCTTCAGCTTCCTCACTTTCAGCTATTTTGTTCTTTATCTTTTCTGCATATTCTGCTTTTTTCTTCTCCAATTGTTCCTGCTCATTCAAAAATCAAAAATCAACTTTAATATGTTTGGTATGATAACTGTCTTCGTATGCCACTGTTTTTGGGTTGGGGACTTTTATAAAAAGAGTTGTTTGGTGAAAAACTAGTAAAATGATGTGGCATAAGGTGCATAAATAGATTAGTGTATCACTAGTTCATATTAATTGAGTGGCCCTGGTTTTGTTGTTCCAAGTTAAAGCCTTGCATCTATGTTTTCAGTGACTGTGTTTGTGTTATTTTATCAGTATTTACGTTCAGTATTACTTGCTCAGACTTCACATCTTTCGCCTATGTTTTATGACCAAGGCGGTAAGTGTAGGAGGATTCTTGACAAATGTTGTGTTACATTCAAAAAAAAAATCGAACTTAAGTATATTCACCAAGCTCACTGTATGTACACATGTGATTTTTCAAACTTAAGTATCAATCTTATAAAATAACAGTGGAAGAAATGTAAAAAATGAACTAAACATGCTAAAGTACAATACAAACCAAAATTAAACATCGAAGGTAAAATAAGAACAGAAATTAAAAAAATCAAACCAAATTTAAATGTTGTAAACCAAAGTTGTCCTCAAATTTAGAAGACTAGAGTTGAATGGTTTTAGAATAAATATAAAATTTAATGTGGTAACTTTTTCGTACTATAGGTCATAAAGATTATAAGAATCTTGGGAGGCATATATATTTATATGAAGTAGATAATATATATATATATATATATATATATATATATCACTACTACAAAATTGATTATAGATAGCGCTTAATAGATAGTGCTTTTTTAAATAAGCGCTATCTATGAATGTGCGGAATAATAGATAGCGCTTTTTTAAATAAGCGCTATCTATACCTATGATAATAGATAGCGTTTTTTTAAAAAAACGCTATCTATAAGTAATTAATATCACTTTTTTAATTAATAATTTAAAATAAACTAATAGATAGCGCTATTTCGATCCAATAGATAACGTTTTAAGAAAAAAAAAACGAATATTTAAAAAAATGAAAAAAAGGTTTTTAATTCTGGGTTTAGTAAGAACGTGGGTTGTAACCGGTTGAGAATAGAATTAATTATATCTTATGTCCTTATTTCTTTTCTCATTGTTTTTTTTACTTCTTGGAGCTAGGTCGAGAAATCCAAAGAAATTGGCGAGAGAGAATTCGAGGTGGACGGAATGCTTAAATTCGGATGTTCCTTCTTCTCTTTTCTTCTCCTGTTCTCTCTTTGTTTTCATTTTTTTTCTTCTTATCTGAAACTGTAGCGCCATAGGGGAAATTGCGGCAGACATTAAACGCTGGGAGAGAGATGAAGGCTTGGTTTTAAGGTGGGTAAAGGGAAGATGGAATCAGACGATGGTGAGAATGATTTTAGGGTTTCGGGGATGCGAATTGGGGATTTAAATGAAACTTGAAAAAGCGGCTAGAGAAGGAAGGATATAGACACTTAATCAAGCATTTTGAGAAACCTAAGGGTGAAACAGAGGACTGAGAAAGTCACAGTGTTCGGTGGGAGTGCGCAGGAATCAAAATCCAGGTATGAAGAGTTTTTTTTTAGTGTACTCATTTGTTAT
>NC_028358.1:8541144-8543785 GCF_000741045.1 Vigna radiata var. radiata
ATGACCAGTTATAAAATGTGATTTTGGTTAATTTGAAAAAGAAAATATTTGATAATTTAAATCTGGCAAATATTATTCATGTGAAACTGATTCTGGAAATTGTGGGATAAAAGAGATAGAGGAATTTACAAATGCTGAAATTTATTAAGCTTCTATAATCTATTTATTGTAATTATAGTTTCCTTAGCTGTTCAGGGTAGTTTTGAATTTGTGGTTTAAGTTTCTAGGATGTATTGTATGTTTGTATATGGTTGAGAAAGTTAACGGTGATGATTGCTAATGGTGAATCTATAATTGAGTGATGCAAACAGTGATGATTGCTAAAATAGTTTTGAGCTAGTAATAAAAGTCTTGTTCCCTATGTACAGAAAGATCACAAATGCATGCACACTATGTAAATGAATTGGAACTCTGATGGTCTGTACTGTTTGTGGTTACTGTCTATGTAATTCCATATGAATTATATTTGCCGTGAGGATTTGTGTGCAGGTTGTTTACTGTCCTGTATAGTCTAATTTTATTACACAGTTTTGTTGGATCCCTTGTAGGCACTAGTTGGTATATTGTATTTACACAAAAGCTGTTATAGACCAGTTGTAATATGATATTTGTGATTTCATTTAGAGGTTGTTGTCTGGTTCATGGTGTTACTGATGCCTAATTCATTGTTTAATTTTCTCTGCAACATTGTTTGATAACTTGTAATGCCCCACTACTATCTCGGTTCAGCAATGATCAAGCTTAGATGGAAATTATTATTATTTTTGTTGATTTTACTTTTCTTTGGTATATTAAGTTATACCTCTTTTTACATTTATGTTGATTCTTAATCTTTATCTAAATATAGTTGTTTTCTTTTTCAACTCTTTCATGTAAACATTTTCAGGGGTGCTGCCACCATTATGATCAACTACATTGATCAAATCCAAGCTCAAGGTTTTGAGTTTATTTAAATATTGGAGGAGGACGCAGGATAGGTTATTATCATTTTGGTGCCATCCTTCCTTCACCTATAGATCTCATTTGCACTATGAGGACTCGACCCATATCATTTCATCTTTACATTTTATATGTAATTAAGTTTGCAGTTGCGTACTAGCATAATGAATATAACTAATGAGCAATGGCTGATAAATAGATATTCTTAATATTTCAATTTATACAATTAAAATTTAGCATTTGCCTTTTTTGTAAATTTTAGATGCTCACAAACGTGATAAAAATGTCCTTTAGGAACTAATATTAAATTATACAATGACTGGTGTTGGAGGTCTTTATGATATTGAATTGATGCTGATATTTAAATCCTAATGTTTATACTCAATTCAGGAAGGACTTTGATGCATAGAGAGAAAAAGAATTAGAAGATTTTAAAAGGTAATTGGAGACACAATAGAAGTTAGAGCAGTGCAGATGGTCTAACATAAATGGCGCAACAACCTGATGCATTCATTACTCTCCTTGGTGACTTTTCTTCTCCTCAAGCTAAATGATAAAACTAGAATATTATTATTATATTTATATTTTTGTTTTAAAGTCAAATTAATTGATATTAGTAAGAAGTTTTTTTCATTCTAATTTATACTAGCAGGTATATTATAAGAATTGTGAGGTGTAATATGTATATATTTTAATATTGAACTTAAAGTTCTTAAAGAAAATATTTACAAAATTCAAGTGAATAAAACATAATTATTAGTAGTTATTTATTATTTACTTTCTTAAGTCAAGTAATCATGACAATTCATTATATATATATATATATATATATATATATATATATATATATATATATATATATAAAATACCAGATGTATAACACTTATACCAAACATATTACATATATAATAAATTACAACTTAGTAGCTTTTTTTACGTACAAAACCTTGCTCTCTTATATTAGGGTAGTTACTTGCATTAATGTTGATGTAAAAAATATTCTTTAGTTTCTTACCACCTAAAGTTTTATTTATCTAATTAGATAATCGATAAGTAACATCTCTTTTATATACTTTCTTATTTTTTGTTCTACAATTGTGTTTTCATTTTCAGGAAAACCTCAAAAAACATTCTATTCCTCAATTGGGTAGGGATCTTAGCACCAACCACGTTGGAGGGGCCATTCATCTAGTTTGTCCCCTGTTTTATGGAATTTGTAAGTTTTATACATGCTTTAATTTAATTTAATCACTAGGATTATACATACATATCGAGCTCAAACATGATTTATGGTTTCAAATTTTATGGAATTTGTAAGTTTTATACATGCTTTAAGTTATCTTTATTGTCATAATTAATTTGTAGTCAAATTTAATTAACTAATTATAATTTTTTTTTCTTGCAGAATTTGTCTAGTTACAAATGTCGACAATATCGTGACAACCAGATAATTGAAGTTAGGAAAAATTAGTGTTTACATGTAATCAGTACATACTTATAGGTTATATTATGGTGATGTATATGCTTATAAGTACTGATATGATATATATGTTATGATTGTATATATTATCTTATAAAGCAATGTCATGTCATGATACATATTAGACAAGTTAACTATTATATTTTGAAATATTAGTGTACCTATAATTTTTATTCATATTAATGAACATTCTTTTTTGAGACCTTTGTTATATTTTTTTCA
>NC_028358.1:8544090-8547498 GCF_000741045.1 Vigna radiata var. radiata
TATATAATAAAACCAATAGATAGCTTGTACATAATAGAATCAATATTTTATATTTTCTTTTCAAAAAATATTTTATATTTTTTGAAATATTTTATTTTAAAATTAATTTTTTTTTAAATTTAAATCAATAGATAGCGCTTTTTTAAGTAAGCGCTATCTATTGGTGGTTGACAATAAATAGCGCTTATTTAAATAAACATTATCTATTGGTGACTGACAATAGATAGCGCTTTTTTTAGAAGCGCTATCTATTAATAAAAAAAAGCACTATCTATGATAAAAAAAAAGTGCTATCTATGCACTTTTTTGTAGTAGTATATATATATATATATCATAGTGTTGACCCTAAAGACCAAACCAAACAATTTGGTACTATATTTTATAAGTCTAGGAGGCAGACATTAATTGTGGTTTGGACCAAGAAAATATAAAGAAATAATTATTGCAATGAATGAGTAAAATAAAACTGATAGTAGAATTTAATATTTTAAAACAACCCTTTACATTGGTATTGGTGCCTTAGTATTTATTGTTTAAGTGTTAATCAATTCGACAAAACAGAAATAAAGCTTACTTGTGGAAAATGAAAGAAAACGTTTCACACTAAGAGCAGAATCACTACTAAACAGTAAAACTAAAATTTCACACTAATAGCAGGATTCTTTTAACAAAAGAGATCCTTTCAAAAATTGGTGTATGTCATAAATGTGTCATATTCTTTAGTAAAAGAGAAATAATAGTTTGGTTTGTTTATGACTATGACTATCTCTTCCCTCTTTGAATAATTTTTTAGTGTGATTCTCCAAATATTTAGATATTTATAAATTCTTATCATAATAGCTAGTTAGCAACGAATCACGGAAGTCAAGAACTTGAAATCCTGATTGCCTAAAAGCCATGTGATTGGTACTTCAAAAGTACCTGCAATGCATCATCATCTCTGCCACTNTTATAAAATTAATTTTATAACTTATAAGCCAATTGTCTGTCAATTTATCATACAACAAGCAGCTCAAAAAGAATAAATTAAAATTAGTAAATTGGTTTCAATGTCCGGTTCAAAAGGTACTGATTAACATTCTCAAATTCAATCAACTATGTTTTCAAAACAAGGTACATTTTTCAACTTCTATCTTAGTTTGATGGTTGACAAAGCAACAGAGACAACAAATCAAGGGAAAGAAAGCAGAAACCTTGGTGATGTTATGTTGAAATATTCTCCCATAACCTTTCGTGATGGTCATCACGTGTGGCATGAACATCATCAACTTCGGTATCAACATCCAATGTTGGTATATTTGTGGAGAAAGATGGTGTCTCATAAATATCAAGTGTTGAATCGTCATTCGGATAAGTACCATGTGTGGTTCTTCCTTGGAGAACAATTGACCATCTTTTGTTAGAAGGATCATTGACATAAAAAACTTGTTTTGCTTGAGATACCATGATGAATGGCTCATCTGTATATTTGGCCTTATGTAAATCCACCAAGGTAAAACCCAAATCATCAGTTTTAACATCATTATTACTATCAACCCATTTACATTTAAAGACAGGAACTCTAAAACTTGTATAATCAATCATCCATATATCTTCAATTACACCAAAGTAACACATTGAAGCCATAATAGGATGTTTATCCTTTGAGCTAGAAAAATGCATTGATTCAGCCACGACCATAACTCCACTATTTTGCATAATACTTTTATCATCTTTAGATTTTGTATAAAATGAACAATTATTAATATCATATCCACTCCAACATATGACATCAAAGTTTGGCTCACATGCTAACCATTTCAACGTATCACAACTTGTATTATCAATTTGAACTTTTTCTTTAAACCACTTTAAGAAAGTCTTGTTATGCTCATTAATCAACCACTTCTTAGGCATCCGTGGATTATCTCTCTTTACAATGTCTTTGTGAGCACTTAGGTAGGGTTGGACAATGTCAGTGTTATTCAAGATATAAAAATGTGCTTGGATAACTTCATGTCTTGCCAATGTAACCACTTTTGCATTTCGAGTACCTTTACCAGCAATTCTTCCATGGTGGCGAGTTTTAGGTACCCCTATAGCTTCAATTTCTAATATGTATTCTGNAGTACCTTTACCAGCAATTCTTCCATGGTGGCGAGTTTTAGGTACCCCTATAGCTTCAATTTCTAATATGTATTCTGTACAAAACTCAATAGCTTCCTCTGCAATATATCTTTCAACAATTGATGCTTCAGGACGATATTGGTTCTTGACGTACCCTTTCAATATCTTCATGTATCGCTTAATTGGGTACATCCATCGCAAGAACACAGGTCCACAAAGTCTAATTTCCCTTACTAAATGTACAATCAAGTGAACCATGATATCAAAAAATGATGGAGGGAAATACATCTCCAACTTACACAATATAACTTTAGCCTCATTCTCCAAATGATCCAACCATGCAGGCTCAAAAACTTTACTACAAATGACATTAAAGAAAAAGCATAATCTAGTTAATGCATATCTAATATTCTTAGGCAATATTCCCCGAATCGCCACTGGTACGAGTTGTTGCATTAAAACATGACAATCATGAGATTTTAACCCAAGTAATTTCAAATATTTCATAGATACAAGTCGTTTCACATTGGAAGTAACCGTGCGGAACTTTCACACCACGTAAAAACTCACAGAAACTTCTCTTTTCTTGTTTAGATAATGTGTGACATGTTGGAGGCAAGTATGTTCGTTTGCCATGAGATTGTGGAGCTAATTGTTCTCTGATTCCCATTTCAACCAAGTCCAAGCGACTCTTCATACCATATTTTGTCTTGCCTTGAATATTAAGGAGTGTTCTAATAATACTGTCACACATATTTTTCTCTACATGCATGACATTTATACAATGTCTCACATCAAGCATCCTCCAATATGGGAGATCAAAGAAGATTGATCTTTTTTTCCATATGTTTGTTGTTGTGGCTTGCTTTTTTGTCTTGCCAAGCACAACATTGATGTCCTGAACACGTTCATATACTTCTAATCCACTTAAAGGTTGTGGAGCTATTTCATTTTCTTGACATCTGTTAAATGCTTTTTTTAATTTGTGAAAAGTATGGTTTACACTAAGAAATCTTCGATGTCCAATGTAAACCGTTTTCTTTCCATGCTTAAGTTGATGGTGACATGTGCCTTCTTCACATATAGGGCATGCTTTGTGACCCTTTGTGCTATACCCACTCAAATTACCATATGCTGGAAAGTCATTGATTGTACAAAATAACATGGCATGCAACTTAAAAGTGGAGCCTGTGTACCCATCAAACACATCAACGCCTTCCTCCCACAACATTTTCAAATCTTCAACTAGTGGGCTTAAATAAACATCAATGTCGTTTCCTGGTTGTCGTGGACCAGAAACCA
>NC_028358.1:8549253-8611019 GCF_000741045.1 Vigna radiata var. radiata
CACCACCAAATATCTCCCAACTTCTATATACATTAACTCTTATAAAGTACAATTCATGAACTGTAAAATTAAAAATTAGAATGGAAGTTTAATTGTACCTCTTGGCACAACGACACTAATCTCTGGCTTATAAATATTGGTTATAGTTGCTCCTGGATGAAGAGAGTTTGCTGTAATATCTACCCTATTTTCTTGACAAATATGCCATGAGTAATATTAGATATAGCATAGACAATAATGACGAAAAATAAAAAGTCTTTGCCTACAAACAGAAAAACTATGAGAGATTTTGCTATAAGAGATTTTGCTTGAAGAGAAACAGAAAATCTTTTTAAAAAGTTTGCATGAAGATTCCCCGTTTGATTAAATTAGTCCTTCTGAAAATTAAAGAGCTTAAGCTTTTAAAGGGAATTACTCCTTGACATTTTATTGGTAAGTTTGTTCACCTCTATTTTCATTTCTACAATGAAGTACAAAAAGATCTATGTTCAAGATTCTTCCGTATGTATACAAAATAACTAGAACTGTGAAGATGTGCATGCATCAGTGCTACACAGTACAACTATCTAAACATTGCAATGTGCAAATCAGAAATATTTTGCTAATTTTTTTGAGCCCTTCACGAGATCTATCCTTAAAAATGTCGTCGCATCGAAATTGTATGTATAATACATAACAAGAAATTTTGTTCCTCCATGTCAACTATCTAGTTCAAAGATCTACAGTTTCGGATGCAATGTGAATCTGAGTGTCTGACCTTGTTCGTTGTTTAGAAACCACATTGTAAACATAAGAAAGGTAAACAAATCTCCATCTCCACTTACGAAAAAACCTAAAATATTCAAGTTACTAAAAATTCCTGTTCAGCAATATAGAAAGCTTAACAGACAACTCAAGCATTATAACGTGCTTGAACCCAAAAATAAGACTATATATTTTACTGAAGAGTATGACATGACATCAAGGTAAAAAGTGTCCATGATTGTATTGTATCGCAATCCAAAGCCACGACATGATTGTCCTATCTACAATCATTCACAATTTCAAGGAACAATCCATTGCAAAACAATCAGTACTGTTATGCCTGAATTTAAAATGTTATGATAGAAAAACACAAAGGAAAAAGTTCAACCTGTTTTTCACCAATGGCAATGAGCTCTTGTACTAAAGCAAAACTTCAAGTACCTGCTCTACTCAATAACTCTGTAAAATCCATGAATAAATAAGGTGCAATAAACTAAGATGTCCAAAGAATTTGTCCACTTTGTAAAATTTCTCAGCATAATAATGTTTATAAACAAACATTTGTATTGCATTTAAGTTTTTCATATAAGCGTTTCAAAATCACTTGAGCTTCAATTACTAAAAACACGTAAGCATGCACTCATGGTCATAATTTTAAAGCTTATTCGGAGAATTTCTTCCTTAAACTGATAAACATGCAATTTTCATCAAAGTGATTTCTATCATTCTAGTTTCAAGGCATTAATACATTGAAGCATATAATTTGTATATTCAATATGAGAAATTTCTATCATTCTCGTAGTTTATGCAGATAATGTATCAAAGCATATAAAGGGCAGAGATATGAGAATGTATGAATGATAGATGACTTCCCATAAGTCAAATCATTGTCAGAGCATATGTAAAAAAGATGACAGTTTTAGAGCATAAATGCATCAATGATGTATCATAGCAACAAAAAAAAATATAATTATTGTCTCAAAGCGAAAAAATATAATTAATGAATCAGAGTAAACAAATATCATATCATATACTATCAAAAAGAATTTTATTAGAGCAATGAAGCAATGAATTAATTGAAAAAGAAATCTTAGTTCCAGTGAAATAAACCAAAGGGAAGAGAGGAATTAAAGGGTAAGAAACTTTCGTCAGCACAGTGACTTCAGCAGCAGTATGATAAACTTTTAGTTCCAGTGTCCTACCAAAGTACTTTGGCATGGTTGACAACCACATAAATGTTGTTTAAAAATCTAAATAGAAAGCTCAGACGGACATCCACAATGACAACGGTCAAGAATTTTTAAGGAACTCAGGGAAACTTAGAATGGCTCTAAACAATGTTAACAATTCAAACCTAATCGAAATTTAGTAACCCAAACCAAGTTTCAAAAGCAATATACCCCAAATCCAATACTCATGAACCACAGAAACCTTACATCAAACCAATCAAGCATCATACACGATACCCAAGTAGAACCAATTAAATAGGTTTGAGTATTTTTCAAATTACCAAAAATAGGCTAGGTTCAGCTTCAATGCAATTCCTAATTCAATGCAAGAGACGAGGGCAAAGGGCAAAATCCAGCAGCGAATGGTGGAGAAGAGCGAAGGCGAATCCAAGCAGGGCAAGTGCCCTGCAGTTCGAACCCTAGGCGTTGATCAACAAGGAAGTGCTTGCGGTGGCTACTTCAGACGCGCGACAGTGGTGGCCACACGACAAAGTCTCAATCGAATACGCCGTTGATGGTTAGGCATTGACAGAATGTCGCCGGAACTGTATGCTGTGTGTGTGTGATGATAGGAAGAAGCGACGAAGAGCCAACGGAGCAAAGCTTATAAGTGAAGAGAGAGGTAAGGGTTTAGAGACGAAGAAGAGAGGGAACGTGAAATGAAATTAGAGAAAGGGAAATGTGATTAGGGAGGAAAACATATTATAACTGGTTTCTCAAATTCCGTTATAATACATAAAGAAATTTTTCTACTTATTTACAAGTTTGCCACCGCATTTCATATTATAACTGATTTACAAAACTGTTATAATATGTCTTATTATTATTACGATTTTGCCACTGGTTAACCTATTATAACGTATAATATTTATACGTTATAATTGGTCCGTTATAAAAGGGTCTTTTTCAACTAGTGCTGAGATCTTCAATTCAATACGGAAGGAAGCCTGGGCGTCAACGCTGAGCGATAATATCGCACCTACCGCTGAGCGGTGAAACCAGTGCTGAGCGTTGTAGTTGAGCTTGGGCCAAAATTCTGTAATTTTTCATAACTTATAAATAGACCCTCAGAATAATTCTAGAGTTATCTTTTGGTAGAGAAAGATGACAGAACACCTTCTACACTCCTTGGAGGCGGCTTTTGGATGCGAAAACTCCAATTCACCAATTCTATGGTTTATTCTTCCCTTCTTTTCATTAAATCCATAGTTTCACCTTGTCAATGGTGAACTAAACCCTTTGTTGTTGAGGAACGATGTAATCCTTTTGAAACTCTCTTATATTGAAATTCCTATTTTATTAATATACTTGTATTATCAATAATTTGAGTTTTCTTCTTTGTACTTTAAAGCTTGCATTGTTTAACTCATTCAGTGTCATGATCTTTGATTTTGTCGATACGGGGACGTATGGAGAAATCTAGAACTGAGAAGAATTCTCTTGATTATGAAATATTGCCTAGAGATAAGAATAGGACAGTCAATTGCTTTAAGCTTCTGTCATTAATGCATTAGTAATTGTTGGGTGACTAGAGATAGTAAACTAGTAATTATGGTAATAGGCTCTTTTCGTCGAGAGATCAGGTTTAGAGTAAATTAGAAAGTTGCATGAACATTGATAATAAAGTTGAATATAATAGGAATAGTAGATATAAGAGGGCGGATTATGATAAAACCGTAAACCCCAACAACTCCATTCATCCATATCTTTATTTGTCAATTGATTCAGCTTTTGCATTTTCATGTTTAATTTCATTTTTGCATTACGATATCAAATTATTATTCTTTCAAGTCATATGCGATTAATTCACATGAACGTCTAGGCCATAGAGTCCCTTGGGAAATGATATCTGGACTTACTGTCTATATTTACTTGATACGATCGGGTACACTTGCTAGGGTGTTAACAAGTTTTTAGCGCCGTTGTCGGGGACTCCTTTAGTATAACTTTTCTAGTATTGTAAATTTGATTAAATTTGACTTGATTTTTAATTTTTGTTTTTATTTGTTTTTGTTTTTATTTTTATATAAAAGTGCTTTTTAGGGTTTTTGTTTCTTCTGTACGCAGGAAATAATTCACACTAGAAGCAAGAAAAATCAACCTCTTCTCAAAGGATTAAGTGACAGGAGGGGGAAGAAAATCAGAAGACCATCTAGACAGTTATTTCCCTCTCCTGAAAGCCTTTTACAACTCTCACTAGAGGCATTTATTCAAAATACAAAAGAGATGGCAGAAGAAGATCATTGACGCACTTTAGCAGACGCAACCAATGTTGTTGGTCCCGAACATTTTAATAGCATTTTCAAGGGTTTCTCTCCACTTTTTCCATCACCCACTCACCAAAAATCATTTGTTCATCACCTTTGCACCATTCTTTTGACAAAGTTTGGGGTTTTTGGTGAGAACACTGCATTTGGGGAGCATTCATCATCATTTAAGAAGCATTTGCAAGCGTTCAAAGTATCTTCACCCAAGTAAGTCATGCAATTTCCATTTTAGGGTTTCTAGAATAGGGATTTGATGAGAACATGTGTAGAAATATGAAAATTTAGGGGTTTTCATTTCTATGCATGATTTGATGAAATAGAAACGTTTTGCACTGATTAAATTGTGTGATTTTGGTCTGGAACTGAGGAATTTGTGTTTGGGTGGAGATTATATAGGTTTAAACAGGATTTTGCAAAACCATCGCCATCACCGCTGAGTGGTGAGCTGCCGCTGAGCGGTGGGCTACAAAATTATTTGTTTGCTTGATTTTGATCTGCAGGTGACACTAAGGGGCCCTGTTTTGCCCTCAACGCTGGTCAGTGATGGAGTAACACTTATTTGATGGTTTGCTAACCCTTAATGGTGAATTCTTTGGTCTTGTGAATTGTATTTGATGTAGGAATGACATCCTCATCTTCAAGAAGAGTTAAGACCATGGGAAACAAGAGGAAAGAGCCAGAAAGATTTTACTCTCCTAGATTCCTCTCTAGGAGGCATGAGCAACACTATTCCACTGTCCAAGAAAGGCGGTTGTTGATGGAGAGGAAGGAAGTATGGATCCCAGACTTGGCTCCACAATTTGGTGTTGAGTTAGAGAGCTGAAACTGGGAGAAATTGGAAACATACCCTGCACCTGCCAATATTGTAGTGGTAAAGGAGTTTTACACAAATGCCTTGCCAATGGGGATGAACATGGATAGATATACAAGCTATGTCAAGGGGAAGATCATTAGATTTGATCCTAAAACTATTAACAACTTCTTGGAAACTGAGTGGGTTGGTGAACAGTGTTAGTATGCATTGAATGTGCTAGAGTGCTCAGATTATGAAGACATTGAGAGTGTACTATGTGTACTTGGAGGGCATTTTCGCAAGAATCCAAATGGTGTGCCTATTCACATCAAGAGAGCTGACCTGACACCCCTGGCCAAATATTGGGTGGCATTTACTCATGCTAACATTCAGCCTTGCTCCCATGTATCAGACATCACAGTTCACAGGATCATGTTCATATATTGCATGTTGAGAAATATGAATGTGAACATTGATGAAGTCATTACTAATGAGATTCATAGTTGCGCCGCTACTATAAGCAGCAAGGCACCATTGGGTCATCCTTCTTTGATCACACATCTGTGCCAACAGGCTGGGGTGGATACCTCTACTCCACCATTTGAGAGGCCTAGGAAAGCCATTGATGTAGCATACTACAGGAAGTATTGTGGAGGAGATGAGGCAGCAAGACCAGTGCCTCAGAGACGCCCTAGGAGAGGAGTAGCCCAACAGGATGAACCGGCACAGCACGTAGAGCCTTTCCATATGGGAGACATGTATATGTCTATGATGGAGGCTAGATTGGAGTCTCTATACAGAGGGCAGGTGGTCACTGCTGAGATGATAATGGGCCTATACGATACACCACCAGCACACAGGTGGGCTATGGATGAGTTCCACAGTGCTATGGCGTGGCCACAGGAGCAGGCACATGGGAGTGGAGCTAGAGCAGCTGAAGCTCCAGTCATGGATGATGATGACTTTGAGGATGCAGAGGCTGAAGATGACGATGACTCTGATGATAGCATGGGTTGATATGGCATCTACTGATGGATGCCGGTTGCAGTGGAACAGGGTTTTATTTTTCTTTTTCATTTGTAATTTGAACTTTTAGAATAGGTTGAATTCTGTTGAGTAGTGTAGGTTTTATGGTACTTGCTTGAACACCTTATCTAATAATGGTTTGACTTATTGATTGCATGATGAGAGTGCTTGATGATGTTTGATGTGGATGATGATTGAGATTGCTTTACATGCTTTTATACAGGTGAATTGTTCACAAGCTGTGTGAACATATGCATGATGAGTTATGATTGTGGTTATGGTGCTAAGCAGGGTGTATGATTGGTATTTGAGCTGTTGAGTGAGCATAGTTGTGTGAGGTCTTGGGCTCTAGAGTTTTTGATTGATATTTTTGGTATTCATTTGAGAGCATGAATGATTTTGCCTAAGTCTTTATGATTGATTGAATTACATGTTTGTGTCATATGATCAAGGCCATTTTTGGAAGCCCTTATTGAGCCAAATTTTCACCCAAACTAAAGAGAACAATGTGTTATACCCTTTTTGAACCTTAGCCTGAAACACTTTGAAAACCTTTTAGAGATAAATCTTTACCTTGAGTTGAGTTGAGAATAATTGAATGGTATTGACAAAGGTTCAAGTTTGGGGTTGTTAGGAGAATTAAAGGCAAAAGAAAGGCATTGAGCTAATGTGTTGAATGAAAAAGCATGACAAAAGATAGAAAAGAAAAGAAAAGAAAAGCATGAAAGATAAGATCAATGCAAAAGTAAAGGAAAAAAGGAAAAGTTGGGAATGAGTGAGATTGGTTGAAAGAGAGTTAGTGCTTGAACTATGGATGTTGAATAACTCTCTTAACTTAAAGATTTTGTGATCTAGAAAAACCAATTTTTCTTGTTAGCCCAACCTCATTATAAGCCTTAAAAAGTCTTTGTGATGGCATGTATGTGTAAAAATGTTAATTCTAATAGATGAAAGGCGATTTTGTTCTATGTGACATGTGAATAGTAGAGGGAAGGAGTGACCTCCTGAAACACTTGAGTGATTGAGTGAAACACTTTTCCTGGAAAGGATTTCTGAAATTCATGATTACATCTGTGCTTAGTTGACTGCAAGGTTGTCAAACTCGAGAGTTTACATAAACTCGTGAGAGTTTCGTAAACTCGAATCGTAAACTCGTAAGAGTTTACTTCATATAAAAATATTTTAAAATATTTATAAATAATATAATAATTTAATATTTACAATATTATAAATAATGTTTTTATTTTTATAATATTATTATAATTATTAGTTTATCATAATATATATTTAAATATCTTTTTTTAATATTATTATTCTTTTATCATTATTTTAATTGATAAACACTGAAAATAAACACTGAATAAAACCCTAGATCTAATAAACACTGAAAATAGAAACGCGTGGAGTGAATTTGGAGTGAATTTCATTTTTTTAATAAAACCCTAGATCTAATTTCTTTAACAAAAACACAGTCAGGGGTTGTTTTGTAAAGTTAAAATAAAAACAATAGACGCAGAAAAAGGAGAGATGAGAAGCAGCTGCGGCAAGCACGACAGCAAGGGCGAACCAGGCAAATGGTGTGCGAAGACGAGATTGATGGCCAGATCGACGACAGATCGATGGTGACGGCGAGATTGGCGGCGACGGCACGAACGACGACAAGGAAGGTGTGACGGAGGGCGAGATCGACGACGCGATAGAGGGCGAACCTGATGAACAACAACGCAGCAGAGACAAGATCGATGAGATTGACGGTAAGTGCGCGAGAAAGGAGATGAAAAGTGAGAACGAAAATAGTGAGTGAATCGATTCAACGAAAGCTCTAAAAATCCTAATCTGGTGAACCCTAAAAATTTCTTCTCAAACTCGCAAAATCGGAACCCAACTCGCGATTTCAGGCGAGTTTAACGAGTTAATGACCGATTCTACCAATCCCAGACCAAAAGCGAGTTTGCGTACGAGTTAACTCGAAAGCACCGAGTGAACTCGTAAACTCGACCGGGTTAACGAGTTAACTCGCGATTTCGATAACCATGGTTGACTGATCATTCGTAAGGATAACATCTATGGAAGAGTATGTGATTATGTGAACATTATGTGAGTTAGAATGAATTGAAGCATGTGCGCATCTTGATGAGATTCCATTGAAAAGTTGAATTGAGTAATTGCTTGTTGTGGAAGAATGAGTTTTGAATGTGTTGAACCATTTTGATGATAGGTGGAAAGCTAAGTTTTGTTTTGTTTGCTTGAGAACAAACAAAGTTCTAAGTTTAGGGTTGTGATAACGGTCTAAAAACCGTTAATTTTATATGTGAAATTGATATCAAAACATACCCTTTATGACTTAGAATGAGCTTAAAATCATGCAAAATACTTAATTTAGGTTACAAGAGAGTCAAAGGTGGTTTTAGAAATATTATTCTTGATTTTAAATTGTTTTGACAGGACTTAATGAGAATTGAAGGATGGAAAGTGAAGTAGGAAGGAGTTGGACTCAAGAAAGGATGAAGAAAGGTGCAAAAGAGGAATCGCACCCACCGTTCAGAGCCAATTTCAGCGCTAAGTGCCAGTTTCGTGGAAGAGTTACGGTTAAACGCTTAAGCGCCAACGCGGAGGGGAAAATGAAGAATCGTGCCTACCGCTGAGCGTCAAAGTCCACCGCTGAGTGCTGAGATCTTCAATTCAATACGGTAGAACGCCTGGGCGTTAACACTTAGTATCGCACCTACTGTTGAGCGGTGAAACTAGCGTTGAGAGCTGTAGTTGGGCTTGGGCCAAAATTCTGTAATTTTTCATAGCTTATGAATAGACCCTCAGAACAATTGTAGGGTAATCTTTTACACTTCTTGGAGGCGGCTTTTGGATGCGAGAGCTCCAATTCACCAATTTTAGAGTTTATTCTTCCATTCTTTTCATTAAATCCATATAGTTTCATCATGTCAATGGTGAACTAAACCCTTTGGGTTTTATTCATATACATATACATATTGAAATTGGAGAAGG
The DNA here is from genome assembly GCF_000741045.1 of Vigna radiata var. radiata. Classification (NCBI taxonomy): domain Eukaryota; kingdom Viridiplantae; phylum Streptophyta; class Magnoliopsida; order Fabales; family Fabaceae; genus Vigna; species Vigna radiata. The sequence continues at coordinate 8,558,316 of NC_028358.1, forward strand.
CGTTGTATGGTTTGAAGCAACCTACTCGATCTTGGAATGAAAGAATTGATACCTATTTCAAGAAGAATGGTTATGAGCAATGTTCGTACGAACATGCTCTATACCTAAAGAAGCACAAAATAGGTATATTGTTTATTTCTCTATATGCGAATGATTTGATTTTCATGGGAAGTAAAGTTGAGCTAGTTGAGGAATTTAATGAAATGATGAAGAGAGTGATGACTTAGGTCATGGACCTATTACTAGAAGCATGGCAAGGAAGCTTCAACAAGAGTTGCAAGACATGGATACAACTGGACAGGTTCTCTTTCTTCACTTTGCATGGAATATAAAGATCCAAGACACAGGGGCAGAATTGTCAACTTGACATTCAACATTGCTGGCGCACCCCTCTCTTTTTAATAAGTAGCACCATAGTTCATTTTTCTCAGATGTAACACATTTAGCTCGTGCTGCACACGTTTTCAAGATTTCATTCACGTTTTTTTTTGCATTGCTAGTATACGTGGCATTAGATCCACAGATTACGGAAATCATCCATGCCACACATGCCTCATGAATTTACTATAAATTCATGGCATCACTCTTGTAAATCACTTTGGATAAATTTTGAGAAACCTTTCTCTTCTGCTGTTGAATTCTGTCCAGCATAAGAACCTCTCTGCCAAAGTCAATTCTTCTATCTTTCCATTCACCACCTAGTTCCTTCCAAGCATGGAAGCCGACTGAACTAGCTTCACTACATTCTCAGATCTGCATTCATCCGCTGCATCACACGATCCATTCTCCACTGCTGCAACTTTCTTCATTCCTCTGCCGAACCAGATCCAATTCTGTATTGACCGGTTGCACGAGATGCAAGCTGCTCCAAGCCGTCGGTCACCAGAGAGAGTTTGAAGTGACCGATCTAGGCATGATGAAATATTTTCTAGGTCTGGAGGTAAATAAAAAATCAACAAATTTTTGTGTCTCAAAAGAGGTATGCTGAAGATATACTAATAAAGGCAAAGATGATGAAGTGCAATTTGGTCACAACAATGGAACCTGGCATGAAGCTATCAAAAAATGGAGAAGGGGATTGTGTTGATGCAAACATGTATCAAAGCTTGATTGGGAGTCTCAAGTACTTAACAAACACAAGGCCAGATCTTATGTTGAGTGTGGGAGTCACAAGTTATTTTATGGAAGAGTCAAGATATTCTCATTGGAAAGCATTGAAGCGAATATTAAGGTATGTAAAGGGAACTATGTTTTTCGAATTATGGTTTACTAAGTCGGATAGCAATTGGCTTAGTGGATATTCAGACAATGATTGGTGCGGAGATGTGGATGACCAAAAGAGCATAGTTGGTTATGTCTTCTTTATAAGAGATACAACACTTACTTGGCTTTCAAAGAAACAACTTATTGTTGCACTATCAATGTGTGAAGCTGAATATGTGGTAACTTCTTGGAGTGTTTGACATGCAATTTGACTGAGAAACTTGTTAAGGAATTTGGAGATAATGCAAGAAGTAAAGATGTTGATATGATAGATCAACAATTAAGCTGGCAAAGAACCCAATCAATCACAAGAGGAGCAAACATATTGATATTCATTTTTATTTCATCTGGATAAAGGTAAAGGAATGGAGTGTAGAACTTGAACACGTAGAAAGAAAAAGCAAATAATTAATATATTCACTAAGCAAACAACATCATTTCAGAAACTTAGAGAACTACTATCGAGATGAAGGAAGAACATTTTAAAGTTTATGAGGAAATTTTATTAGATAAATTTTAAAATTAAGAGTACAATTGTAATTTTGTTAGTTTTGATTATATTGTGCATTTCGTGGTTTGGTTATTATTCTAGTGGCGTCAAATCTATCTTTTGTTTTTATTGAGTTAGGTTTTATTAGTTAAACTGTTATTGTTGAGCCTATTTAAAGGTCATGTTTATTCAATAATAGCACCCCGCAATTTTATCATAAAAATATATCATAATAGCGCAGGGTTGTTTTATGAGAGAGAAATATTTGCACGGTGTGTGACTTTAACAATAATTACTTCTCTTTATATTCTTCGATTACATTTACATGTGAATTGAATAAAATTTTGATTTGATAGTAGACATTAGAAATTCCCATAAGAACTACATGAATAACAATAAAAAAAATTAAATTTTTTGTTAAATAATGATACAAAGATGAAATGGTCATAAAATAGTAAATTTTTATATTTTTTTTTAAGAAAAAAAAAAGTAAAAAGTAAAAAAATACTCATATCAAATGAAAGTAAGAAACTTAAGTGTCAAAGTATCAAATATTATCACATTTTATTATGAGTGATATATTTAAATTTCTAATTTGGAACATTGTTATATATCTTATAACAATTATAATCACTTCTTAATGTATATAACATCAAATAGTAAGAAAAATCACACTTTAAAGGTCAATGATAACCAAATGCAATCTTTGGAGACTAACATCAATGAGTTTACTTGTTTTATCATTTTGTTTTTATATTATAACAACACGTCCTATAACATCTACAACAAAAGAAATATGAAGCAGACTTAAGTAAATTAAAAAACAAAATCATAAAAATATATATAAATGTTGATAATAATATTATAGTAGAAAAACACACCTTTAGTATAAACTAGTATATCAATAAAAGACATACAAAGTAGCATATTGGTATAGATTCATCTTCAACTAATATTAATAAAATTGAAAAGCATGTGTGTGTGTGTGTATATATATATATATATATATATATATATATATATATATATATATATATATATATATATATATATATATATATATATATATATATATATATATATATATATATATATATATATATATATATATTTATGAACGATAATTATTTTGGTAGTCATTTTTATTTGGATTGCTTAAAAATTATAATAATCACATCAAGATTATGAAAACAATATGAATACAAATAGTTTAACTATTTAGAAGCTTAATCCGTGAACTGAGTTTTAAAACAAGACAATAAATTAAATAATTTGAATTTACATGAAGAATGTGAATGGCTTTTAGTTAAATATTTTATTGTATAAGTTTCATGTAACAATTAAGAGATGTACTTTTAGGCGGAAAATGAACTGCATCAGAATTTGTAGATATTGCAGGTAATGAAATCATAAAAAATAATATAGCATTTACATAGCACCTAGCTAAAACACATTCTACAAAATTTCAGCCAATGGATGCAGAAACATTGGCAGATGGATAATTATAATAATCATTTCTCGATCATAAAGGAAAAATGATACCCAAAACTATAGTAACTAGTGCTAATTCCACCAAAACTTTCAGGGAGAAAACCGGCTAAAACAATACGAATTTGAAGTTCAGTATCATTGCTTGTTAGTGTTCTTGTGCTTGATGCGATTTTCCTCTGTAATTAATTGAAATTCTTTCTCACTAGCAGCAATCAGGCGCTTAACAATGTCGTATGTGGTAAGCTTGATGCTTCAGAGAAAAAAACGAAGATATAAGAAACTGATGACATGAAAGCACAAAACTTTAGGTGTCAAAATGGAAAATCTAAGGGGAAGAATACGAGTTGGTAAAAGGTAACAGGGTCAATAATATGATAATCTTAGTTCTATAGGATTAGAAGATCCTAGGAACCTGCTGTTTGGTAGGGATTTTAGAGCATTGGGTACAAATCCACGATATAACCCAGCTACTCCATCTCGTGCCACAATACCTGCATCAACAGATGTATAAATTAGTGAGTCATTTTTAGCTGTTGTCTCACTTTTTAAAACCCTCCAAATGGATGGAAGGAGCATTATCACATGCCTTTTCCATCCCCCTAATCTGTCCTTCCAGTCTCCAGTTTCAGCATTTCCAAACAAAGCATAAAGGAATTTAAATTTATAGCATCAATAAGGAGACTTAATTACTGCAACTACAAACCCAATGGCTGTGATTGAAAGAATAATTGGGACACTTTTACACGCATAAGCAGATTTTCTAATATATTTCCCTGGGAAACTTCTGCATTCTAATGTCAAATAACCAATATGGCTTATTTGTCACTAATGGGCATGCAAATCAAGTGAGTGATTATATATTGCTAATGCTAAAAATGTAAGAAGAAGCAATCCTCACCTGAAAGAGCATCAAACACTGTATTATAAGGTGTGCCCTTCAGTTGCATCTGTCTTCGAACAGTGTCCAGAGGATAGCATGTAAGTGTGGCAAGAGAAGCCGAAAGGACAGCAGTGAGTATAGATGTTTCAGTTCTCTTTTGGTATTTCTCAGGCAATGACTTCTTTAATCTATCATCCATAGAAAGTCAAGATGTTTCAATTTCAATGTCCAAATTCATATCTCAATTTAATTATAATATATACTATTTACTAATGAACTTACAAGTCAAAAACACAAAAGTTTACAGCAATATAAGGAGCTATTGCAATAAGAGAAGGCCCAAGGCCTCGATAGAAAGATGCAACTCCTTCCTCCCTTAGCATGCCCAAGGCAACCTGGAGAAGCCAAATATGGTTGGTTCATCATCACAGGTAGATATTGCTTAAATACTAAATCAGTTCAACCATACCTCTGACATGGTTCGATAGCCGGGTTCAACAGCTAATCGCAATCTTAGAACATCTAATGGGTAAGTTATCTACATGGATATAATAAAACAGCAGATACATAGATGGTTAGTTTGACACATTAATAAAAGAAATGAGCAGTATTATAAATATCTCCAACAAAGTACAAGAACACCACAACCCAATGAAACCATGAAAGCAAGGGCCCTCTAATCACTCACAAAAGTGGACGTCATTCCTGCAAAAGCACCAGCTGCAAGTCTTCCCACAACAGAGAGCTCACCATTCTCTCCCCTGAATATTTTCTGTGAATCCAAAAGTAGGCATTCAGACATGAACAGGTAATATTTGCTAAATTGCTATTACAACTTCTGATGCAGTAGTTTGTAACAACCTTATAAATTTCATAAGCAAAAAGCTGGACAGCACTGTAAGGTACGACTCGAATAACCTGGAATATTAAAGAAGAAACACTAACACAAATGAAAAGACTGGTCAATATTATGTGATGTAAATAAAGAAAAACTAATACATTCTTTCCCTATAGCACAAACCTGGGGGAGGTTTCCCTTCCAGTAACCTTGAATGCCTTCTTCCTTCCCTATAACTGCTATGGCCTGTAATTTATACCAATGTAAGATCTAAGAAAAACTATGACATTTTAAACAAAGAGCTTAAGTAGGCAAACAAAACATCATCAAACAAAGAGATTGGGGAGGGCCAAACCATACTTGGTGATTAAGATGAAATTAGGCAATATAAGTTCTTAATAACCTAAGGTAACTAGAGATGAAAGTAACCTATTACTATTACAAGATGGCTACAATCACAGCATGAAGATGAATATGCAAAACATATTACAAATACAATTGTCATCATGCAACCACCTTGTTATGCTTTCAACTAAAGAGGACTTTTACTAGTTTGTATAAAATTTAATCAAAGACAATGGAGACTATCAAGGTATATAACTCCTCAATGTAACTCCTGAAATTCCTTCTGTCATGTGTCTTTTAGTTTTTTATTTCAAGTTTGTTATATGTAGAACCATTAATGTATTTTACCCAACAATTTTAGCTTTTGATATAGTTGGTCGTATAACATATATAAAAGCTATGACCAATTGTCCATGTAGTCTAGTGTTTCATCCTAGTCTTCCCCTTTCTAATAAATTTTAGGGTGATCTGTTGTTTACACTTCAAAGCCTGCTGGGATTTTGGGCAAGGAGAGATGTTAATATAAGATAGCTTCTAAAAGCTGGAATTCTCTTATGTACCAATACAACAACATTCCGCGTGAAAAAGGAGTTTCAAAGAGATAAGAACCTATTCTTGCAGTTCCTTTGTACTGATAACTTGAGGAACCCAGCTTTTCTAATCACTTAAACTTGATAAATGCACAAATTATAAAACGCAATCTCTTTCTGTAAGGGATAGTGATTATTTTTTTCTTTTAAATCGCATTCATCTTATAAAGCAATATATAATGGTCAATCAATAAGTAGCATAATATTTTTTGGGTAAGTGAAAAATGCACCCTCCCATATCTCAATTTCCCGAAGAGACAACAAACCAGACAAATTTTAGACCAAAAGAAGAGTCTAGGAAGCACCAAATCAATTATCCTACATCGCATAAACGATCAACTGACAGATTCACAACTTAAGGGCAAACAGCATACTCTTGAAACTCTAGATTAAAACAAAGGAAGAAAACAAACCAGTCAACACTAAACAATTATGACAGAATCATAGAAGAAATGAACAACATGGAAGAACATTACCTCAATGAAACTCATGGCCTTCTTAGCACTATCTTGGCCAACCCGCACGCCATGAGTCTACAAGTACATAGTGATTCAAACTAGACAAATTAAAAACATTTCTGCAACATATTTTTAGTACAATAAACATACACTCGCTTTCATTTTCATCGTATGTCCTCCCATGCCATTGATATCACACCTGTCACTTTCTATCTCTACTTTTGTTCTTTCTTCTTCATATCTCTCTTTCCACCCTCGGTCTACCACCAAAATGTAATATTTTCCTTTTCAGCATAAAAGGCTGTTTGGATCATTCCATGTTTTCATTAACATTCACTTTTCAATTTGTTTCACATTCCCAAAATTTCCTCTGCAAAGGCCAGAACAACACTTCCTTGCTTCCAGCATTTGATTTATGCTTAAAAAAACCCAATATAAGCAAAATAAATCTAATCCAAACACGCACATAACAGCAATTCTCAATAGAAAGGAGTCGCACAGTCTAGAAAAAGCGGAAACATTTAAGATTACAAAGAAAAGCCAATTAAACGCTGCGTTTGAGTGGTAATTTTAATCACAAGTCTTTCAAAGTTCAGTTACTTCCACGTTCAGTTAGTCACCATTTGATAAGAATAAAATAGTGCCATTTTACGCACCTGCATGAGGAGCTTGATGCGGTCGAGCGGCGCCGTGACGGTCTTGGCGGCGGCGCCGGCGATGGCTCCGGCGGAAAAGAGGGCGGCGTCGCGGGGGACTACGGAGAAGGCTGCAAGGGGGTGCTTGAGGAGCTGGGAGGGTGTGGGCATGAAGTCTTGGTGCAGTTTGGATTGGGTTACGGAAACAGAGGCGAATCTGGAATGGGTAGTGGCTGCGGCGTGACGGAAACGGGGGCGAACGACGTCGTATTTGGGAGGGGCGGGGATTTTGCGCCATGTGAGTGTGGCTCTCTCCTCTGTGTGGGACATGGAAATAGACATTGGAAGAGACACAGAAGAGATAAGACGCTGGAAGAAGAGAAAGGTTTGGTGTGTTCATTGTTGCTACAAAAAGACAACTACATCTTATAATAGCGAACAAATAGGTGTTACTGTTTTTTTTAAAAGCAAAAAAGTAAAATGATGTTTTTAGGACATTATTTTATAGGAATTCTTATTATTAAAAATATTATTTTAATGTAGGTTTTATGGTTATAGGTTATTTAAAATTGATGTTTTTTTTCATATAGATGTAGATGTTTTAAATAAGCATTTACAATGTGAATGAATTGAGGCAATCGAGGAAGGTTTTTCACCCGCTTCAAGATTATTACAGTTTTGATTGATGAATTTGAAGATGGAAGCTTGCATGGAAAAGTTGTTGGTATGCACTTTCAGATGACATGTTGCATATGCAAAGGAAATAATTGAACACAAGACAAAATATTTATGTAAGTATTGAAGCTCCCAAGAAAGAATGACGAAATTTTCTGACACATTGGAGATGAAAAACCTACTGTTTTTATTTTAGCTTATTTACTTTTATTATACTTACCAGATCAATAGATATTATGAAAAATCTTAACAAAAAGAGGTGGATTACTTTTTCAAATTTAATCTAATATATGAAAAATAAAAAATATATCTGAGACATATGTAGATATTAACCATTATGGACCTATTAGAAATTAGATAATTAATGATATTTAATAGGTTTAAACCTCTTTTTGGTCCCTAAGTTATGAGGGGATGTTCAGTTTAGTTTCTGCTTTCAAAAATGTAAACTTTGATTCCTAAGTTATAAAAAGGTTAAATATATGTTTTAGTCCTCATATGTGTTCTCCATTCTCAATTCGGTCCTCATGTTTTTTTTTGTCCCAATTGCATCCTCATATTTGTAAATTTGAGGCAATTTTGCCCTGTCCGTTAACTGGCCACTAACGTCGTTGGCACTGTGCTGAGCTGTAACAGTCCTTCAGTGTTTAATTTAACCGAGTACATTACGTGGCATTTTGTAATTAAAAAAAAAGATTTAATAAGCCAATTACGTGACACGTTTTATTTCAATTAGGGATTTTAGTGATTTATATGTATTGGGGATTAGGGTTTTATTTCTGAGTTTGGGATTCCCTCTTCGAAAGAGCGAAAATCAGCGATTTCGTCATTGGAGTGCTTTGGAGGAGGTCGAAAAAGTTTGTCAGTTCAGGTTAGTAACATTTGGTTCGTCAGTTCAGTGTTTGGTTTGATTTTGTTAGTTTATGTTTACATCATATATGACCTATGTTCTTTCTCTGTTGTTATGTGAATGGGGTCTTTGTTTTGTGTGTTATTATATGATGGTGGCAGATTTTGCATGTTGAAATATGTACTATACTATAGTATAGAAAAGTAGTGGTCCCGTTGTTTTTGACATTGTGGTCCAAGAAAAAGAATATGAAATAGTATAGAAAAGTAGTGGTCCCCTTGTTTGTCTCGTTGTTTCCCACTATGTCTGACTGTTTCCCTAGTGGGCATTTTAGTTTATTCCACTGTAACTGTTTACTAATTAGGGATTGTGATAATTTTTTATTTCCCCCATTACGTACAGGAGTTTAATTCTTGTGCTTCTTAGGTAAAATACCATGTCTGATGATCGCATTAAGGTTTTGGTCCACCATACTGGCCATTTTGTTACACTAGATAATGGAAATTTATTATTTGATGGAGAGATAACAGAGTGGTCTGTGGATCCAGACCTTTGGAGCTATTTTGGAATATTAGCTTCAGTTAAAGAGTTAGGTCACGTGGACATAAAAGAACTGTGGTACAGTTTAGGAGGTGCTTCAGTAGTGCCAGATAGGTTAGAATTATTGACTGATGATAGAGGTGTCATACATATGCTGAATATTGCAAGGTTAAATGATGTAGTTCATTTGTACATGGTTCATAAAACCATGGAACCAGACATAATAGAAATGATTGATTGGGTTGATGGTGAGGTTGAGGCTGAAGTTGGTAATGAAATGGAAGAGGTTGAGGCTGAAGTTGGAACTGAAATGAAAGAGGTTGAGGCTGAAGTTGGAACTGAAATGAAAGAAGTTGTGGCTGAAGGTGATGGTCATGAAGTTAGTAAGGGTGATGTTGATGCTAATGAAGTTGGTAAAGGGTTGGATGAAGGTCATGTTGAGGATGAACTTGTAACCCAATTGGAGGAGGTTCAGGGTGAGGTTCAAGTTGACAGAGAAATGGAGGAGACTGTGGGTGAGGTTGAGGTTGATGTTGATGGTGAACAAGTCCAGTGTGAGGGAGTCAATGAGGGTGAAGTACATCATACACATGAGGCTGAAGTACATGATGTAGTTGATTTTGAGCTACATGATGTACATGAAGATGANGATGAGGATGNGGTTGGAGAAGATGNTGATGATCATGGTGGAGAAGATGCTGGTGATGAATCTATTAGTGAAGAAAGTGATGGTCTAGTAGATGTCAGGGTTGACTGTGACATGGGAAGTTTTAAAGGACAACCTTCCAGTCCACAAGGTGCTTCCAGTCCACAAGGTGAATGTTTAAGTGACAGTGAGGATGAAGTAGTTGATGTTCGTGGTTTGTCTGACATTGAGTGGGTGTAAGATAAGTTGGACAGTGGTCCAGACAGTGAGGATGATGATGCTACCATCCCCAAAACTTTGTTCCCCACTTTTACTATGCCAAAAGGTTTGGGGGAATATAAATGGGAAGTTGGAACTTATTTCACTAACAAAAAGGAATTCACTGATGCTATTAGGACATATGCTCTTAGTAATGGCAAAAATCTAAAATTGATTAAGAATGACAAGAAGAGGGTTGTTGTGAAATGTTTGGGGGCAAATGGTAAATGCAATTGGTATGCTTATTGTGCGTATATGTGTCTTGACAAGTCCTGGCAGTTAAGAAAAATTATTGATGATCACACGTGTAGTAGAGATTTCAATGTGAAGCTCATAACTACCAAATGGTTGAGTGAAAAGATGGAAAAAACTGTCAGAGAGAACCCTAATATGAAGGTGATGGACATTAGGGAAAAACTTAGTAGGAAATGGAATGTATCAATCTCAAAAAACATGGCTTTTAGAGCAAGAATGATGGCAAAATATAGTGTTGAGGGGTCATTTAAAGAACAATTCAGAAGGCTCCACGATTATGGTCATGAGGTGCTTAAAAGGAATCCAAGTTCAACAGTCCAAATAAAGGTTGAAAACATTAATGAGGAGTGTATTTTTAAGAGAATTTATATATGCTTGAATGCTTGCAAACAAAGCTTCATTAGTTGCAGACCCATCATTGGGTTAGATGGATGTTTTTTGAAAGGAAAGTATGGAGGGGAGTTGCTAACAGCTGTTGGAAGAGATGGAAATGAACAAATTCTTCCCATTGCATATGTTGTTGTCGAGGTTGAAAACAAGGACTCCTGGACTTGGTTCTTGGAACTTCTCATTGAGGACCTTGGAGGGGTTGATGTAGCTTCATCATGCACCTTCATTTCTAACCAGCAAAAGGTCAGTCACATATCATACACATTATTTTAAGTACTATTTATTTGACATATAAGTTAGCTAACTCTAATTAATTATACATGTCAGGGTCTTCTGAATGCTTTTCGAGATCTTCTACCTAATGTAGACCAAAGATATTGTGTTAGACATTTGTATTCTAACTTCAGAAAGCAATNTCCTGGGAAGGACCTTAAAAGGCTCATGTGGAGTGCTGCAACANCCTCATATCCTGANTTATGGGAGAGTGAAATGAGAAAAATTAAGGAGGTGAATTTGGAGGCATATAAATATTTGATTGCAATTCCTCCTAGGTATGTAACCACTACTCCTTCATACAATTTAATTTACTGATATATTTANTTNCAATTCATATATTTACTGATTTATTNATGTCAAAGGTATTGGTCAAGATCTAGATTCACTCAATCAGCACATTGTGACACTCTAGTCAACAACATGTGTGAGGGCTTCAACAGTGTGCTACTTCACAGTAGGTGTAAGCCAATTATATCCATGTTAGAAGACATTAGGGTTTATATTATGAAGAGATGNGCTAGCAACAGGAATAAGATGGCCTTATANCAAGGTTCTGTTTGCCCTAAGGTACTCAACAGATTTCAAAAGCAATCATGGCTAACAAGATATTGGTTACCAAGGTATCTATACTCATACAATTTAATTTGTATTCACTTCATGCCTATTCTGTTCATAATTGTGTTCTCATTTTGTGCTAATTACAGGTGGTCATCAGAACAATTATTTGAAGTGATTCACATTTCACAATTTGGAGAGCAATTTGTTGTCAACCTTGACAACAAAGACTGCAGTTGTAGAGGATGGTTAATCAGTGGCATTCCTTGCACTCATGCCATCACTGCTATGAAGTTCTTGAACATAAATGCAGAACAACATATTGCCCATTGGTTTATGAAGTCTGCTTATGAAGAGACTTATAACAGCATCATATATCCTATCAACGGGCAACATGTGTGGGAGATTACACCTTATCCTGATATACTACCTCCACAAAAAAGGGCAATGCCAGGACGTCCCAAGAAAAAAAGAAGACTACAAGCTTGGGAGTTGAAGAAGAATGACTCCGAATTAAGAAAGGGTGGTACAAAAAAGACTTGTGCTGTCTGCAAAGAATTGGGACACAACAAAAAGACTTGTCCACAACGACCTATGCCTTCATCACATGTCCCTGTTGACCAACCAACTCAGGAATCCACTGTCACAAACGTTCCTGCTGACCAGCCAACTCAGGAGTCTATTGTCCTACCATCTCATGAATGAAGCTTTGTTTCCTTACATTTTGAAGACAATGTGTTAATTATGATGTAATGATGAAATCTGCATTTTGAAGGAACAATGACTTCAATCTTTTGGTGTAGTTATTGATTAGTTTCTTATCTGCTTTGTTAGATTGATGGTGATGTCTAAGTTACCATGTTTTGTAATCTAATTTGGTATTGTAAGACAATGTTTGTTATCAGATTTATTATAACATTAAGTTTCATGGATTTATCATTCCAGTGTTATGCTTTTTAAGCATTTCATTTAACTGTGTTGTTATCAGGTTTAACTTGTTTAATCTTAGCAAAAGAAATTTGACATCAGTAATAACTGGGTTGTTATCAGGTTTAACTTGTTTTATCTTAGCAAAAGAAAGAAATTTGACATCAGTATTAAACAGAAACAACTCAACTTTATAAATAAAAGAGACAATAATAAACATTGCATTAACAATAATAGACCTTACATTAACCTTCCATTAACAATAATCAACCTTTCCTAACACATCAACCTATTTTCAACAACATTGAAATCACAATTACATTACACANACATATAAAAACNACCATTCCCGTTAACAACTTCAACAAATTTTCCAGTCTAACACCCATTGCTTTCTGTTTTCCCACAAGTCTCTCTTCCATCTTCATCATCATTTGTTCCATCATCATAGAATTTCCACCCACTTCGTTCTTTCTTCCACTTCCTTCTAAAGTGACCACATTTCCTTCATTTCCATCATGAATCACAGCCTCATTGCACCACTTAAAAAAGTTGCATCCAGAACCACAATCCTCACTCCCACCTTGTCCAAGAAGAAAACAAATTTGGTGAACCACAATACAACCTCTGGAACGACAAAAAAATCACAATAAAACTTACCTTGAACTTGGGGCATCCCCAAAATCTTCTTCCCTTGTTCTTAGAGGTTCTTGCAGTGCGGAAGACTGCATTCTCACCACAGAAGCATGTGGGTTTTAGATCCACCCTGCTCACACTGCCACAACTGTGTCCAAACCCCGAACCCAAGCATTTGCAAGAAGAAGATGAAACAGACATTTGATATGATCAACCAATAACACAGCTTCCACAACTCTGGTTCCCACCACTCTTCCTCACGAGCACGAACAGGGAGGGGAGAGGGGTTAGGGTTCAATTAAATAAGGGCTTAGGGCAAACAAGTTTGGAGGATTTTAGCTTTCCACGTGGAAATTTTATAACCCAAAAATAAAACATTAAACTTTACACTTTGCCACGAATATAAAATACTTCACAGCTCAGCACAGTGCCAACGGCGTTAGTGGCCAGTTAACGGACAGGGCAAAATTGCCTCAAATTTACAAATATGAGGATGCAATTGGGACAAAAAAAAAACATGAAGACCGAATTGAGAATGGGGAACAAATATGAGGACTAAAACATATATTTAACCTTATAAAAAATGTATCAAACGAGTCCTTTTTTTATGTTCATGGTCAAAGTACAAAGAGCAATCTAAAGTGCTGTTATTATTAAGAAACAAATCAGAGCAATCTAAAGATGTAGCAGTTGTTAAGAAACAACCAAAAACAATATTTCAAGTCAAAAAATGACTCATTTGATACATTTTTTATAACTTAGGGACCAAAGATTTACATTTTTAAAAACGGGGACTAAACTGAACATCCGCTTATACCTTAGGGACCAAAAAGAGGTTTAAACCTATTTAATATCATTTATTGACAATCAAAGAAGTAGGCTAGATGTTGGTAGAATCACATGTAAATTTGGTACATCTTTACACAATATAAATATCATCTATTACATTGAAGCTTGTTAAGGTAAAAAAGAATAATTCAGAAAATTTCATTTTGAAGAAGGTGGATGTATCTTTAGAAGATAATACTTTATTTTTTATTCTGAAACTATTTAGAAAACACCAAGTTGTTTTACTACATCTTAATATCAATTCTTTGGAGGATGATTGTCGTTAAAGTTTCTCTTGTTAATATATTAAACATTTTCAAAAATTGTAATATTTTATGGGGATTGGTTGTTGCTACGTGCGCGTTTAAAATTTAATAAAAATACATTATTATATAGCGGATAAACGTTATTAATATTAAAATTGAATAAATTAAGTTTCAAATTTTATGTTTTCAATAAAACAGTTTAATACAAATTGATCATTTATTTTTGTTGGCATCAGTCGGAACTGGTCAAGAATTGCTTTTTGTCCAACATCAGTTTGGTCTTATTGGGCCCATTGACCAAAGAGGGTTATCCCTACACTACTCCATATTACTCCCTTCACCACCATATTTTTAAAAAATTTCAAAACTATCTTTTATATTTTAAAAAATTCTACACCTCCAATTCTTTTCTTTCAACAGATGTTGACAAAGAAAAAAAATTCTTTAACGTATGTGCCACATCCGTTAACGGACATGGGACATCCGTCCATGGACATCTCATTCATCATCATATTTATTCCCTCTCTTTCTTTCCTCTCTGATACTAATTCTATGAGCAATAGAAATTCCCTTGTGTGCAGTGTGATGAGAAAGGTGAAAATCTAGCATGGGAAGCTATAGGATATAAGATTACACTGATGGGATCACAAGCATTGTGAAAAGGGAATAGTGGAAGTTGGGATCACAAGCTTCCTTAAGTCTCTTGCTGAAAAAGGTCTTGAAGTTTCCATGGATTCTGAAAACAATGTCCTTGGAATAAGGTGTGATCTGGTAATTTTTCAAAGTGATGGACCTTCTACATTTGGGCTTGTTTGACAACTAGAAAGATATGAGCTGAAACTGAATGATGTTGTTGACAATGAGATGTATATTTTGGGATTGTGGGAACAAAGTTACAATTTTTGTTATCTGGAAAGAATTCACTTTCAAATTGATAATTTCTTCATTGCATCTCATTCTCAACAAATTTGTGTATTCTAATTCCATGTGAAAAATTCATTTTGAAAACCATAATAGTCTTATCGACTTCATGATCTGCATCTATTTGTAGGCTGAGTATTGTCATTGGTTATCTAAAAAGACAAAGGAACTATTTTCACAACCAATGAATTTTAAATCCAAACCTTGTCTCTTAAACTCTAATGCCTTAGGGGAAGTCTTCCCTGCTTAAGGTATTCAGATGTGCAAGGCTTGTTCTCTTTGACGCTCCCATGGAAAATTTTCATGACCTACTCCCATGAACTCCCAATAATATACTTGCACCAACATGTGTGGTTTTTTACTAGGTTTAATGATCATGTTTACCTATTCTATTTCAGAAACTGGAAAATCTGCAAATAAGGATTGGAAGGAGCAGGTTTACCAATAGGTAATGAAGAAGTTGTTTCTCTTCACTTTATTTTCCTTCTACCTTGATATTGAATGCATATTCCATCATTTTTGAAAATTTTCTAACGTACACTGTAAAAGATATACTTTTTTTTGTAATTTGTATATTGGTACTTTTAATTGCAGATTCAAAAAGATGAATAGTGCCTATTTTTTCAAAAGTTTATGTCTCTTATCTAGAGATGAATAAGGCGTTTCAACAGGTTGGTGATTGATTCAAGCAAACTATGATCCTAGATTTACACATTGTTTTTCTTGTTACCACTAATATTTTATATTTATATTAAATTTCTTCAGCTTGGATCTTTTCCTCAAGGATCAAATACAAATCTTTTGGAAAGACTGATAAAGAAAAGAAAAAAAAAAACAGAATGTGTTTTGGCACTCTTCAAATTGAAGAAATGCCATATAACCATGACACCAAGAAGATTCTAGATGAAGCAGAAAAGTTTGTACAATCTAATTTTTTCAAGGTATGGGGGAGGAGTTGCAATTGCTATTCTAGCAAGTTCAAGCTTCAAGGTGCTTGTTCTTGAGAAGAGTCACTACTTGGTGATTATTTTTCTCTGGAAGGGCTTTTTGGAATGAGCTTTATGAATTAGGAGGAACTTTTGCATCTTGGGATTGAAAAATGGCTATTCTGGCAGGGTCAACAGTGGGTGGTGGATCTGCTCTTAATTGGGCGGCATCTATTAGAATCCTAGATAATGTGCTGAAGGAATGGGAAAAAGAGAAAAAGAAGAACATATACAAATATCTGTTTAAGGTATCTATGAGACCGTTTAAGTGTTTTACAGATACTAATATCTGTTTAAAGAAAATACAACCCAAATTAAATATTTTACCAAACCAAAAGAGGAACATGCAGGTGTGGGAAACAAGACGTGGTGGTGGAGAGAGTAACGACCTTGACCAAAATATAATCCACTATGGACCATGGAAGGTTAGACTATTACTTTCTGCACCTTCACAATTATTAACTGCACTCTTACACTAACATCAAAAGACTAAAATACTCTTTTTCATTACACCACACTACGACTGCAGAAGAAGAAGAATGCTGCATAGGAAAAAAAAGTTTGTTTCGATTTTATTTTTCAGAATGCATTTCACATATTCTGAAAAACTTGTTCTATAAAACTTATTCCAGAAGTGTTATATATTTTTTGAAAAAATCATTCTGAAATATATTTCATATATTCTGAAAATCCTATTTTAGAAAATCTTGTTTTAGAAATTTTCAAAAAAAAACTTATTTCCAAATTTCGGAACATGTAATTAAAGAATTACAACGAAAAAAAATATGATTGCTTTAACAATTTTGATAAATACATAAAGAAATTGTGGGAGTGCCAAATGCAAAAACCGAAAGGCTATAGGATGACTGAACTCTCTTTCCCAACAAGAAAGTGTATATAATTGTATTTACAATTTTCTTTAGGCACTCTTTCTATATATCTTTAAGAAAATACTCTTCTCAATAAAAAAGAAATCTGAAATGTATATCTAAAAACTTTCTAATTTTGGAAACTTTATTCTCAAAATGTATTCATTTGATAATAATTTGCAAACTAAATTCCAAAATTAATCCAGATACTTACATAAAGCGGCAAAATCAACCTCTTTCGGGGATTATGATTGATGAATCCAAAATTAAAATATGCATAAATTAAACTCAAAATCTTGAACAAGGGTTTTGAAAATCACAACTAAAATTGATGATAATCGTATGGAAACACATGGTGGCACAAAGATGAAGAAAAAGCAAACATATGAATATAACTTTGAAAACTCATAAGGAGTCACATGCAAAAGGTCGTACATAGAGTAGTAGTAAGTAGAAACAAAATAGATATTCTGCAAACTGAAAAGAGATTCTTTCTAAACCAAACTCAAACAAGAACATTCTCCACTTATTGGCATTTACTGAAGCACAGGATCAAAAACCAACTCTCTGATAGAACACACGTATGATTGATTGATCTTGCACACAGTGTTCCATTTGCAAATACTTGCACACTTCTTTTCTCCTTTCTTTATGGATATATGAAAGTGATCAGAATGAAACACTAACCAATCCATTTCATTTGATTTTGGGTTTGGATGCCACCATTCTTCATCTCAGCAAAGGACAAATATAGGCCAAAGCCTGTAATCCAAGTTCCCAGTTAACTTTTATGCCCACTGAAGGATTTTATGTGCCAATAAGTTGCAACTTACCCACTAAGCACTTAAAACTCCATTAGGAATGATGTTTGTAACATCAGCTTGGTCTGTGAAAAATAAGTGATCAAATTTTAGGCATGAATCACAAATTTATAAGAATATCGTACATTTTGACTGTTTACTCACTCAATGGTGTTCTTTGTACGAAGAAGCAAGCTCCAATAACTATGTAGCACAGCAGGAGAACAAGGCCTTTCATGTAGTGAGAAGTACCATCCTACATAAATAGTGGTTTTGTCAATGCTTATATTCCATTTGGAGATTTAATCAAAATATAAGGTTTTTCTCTCTTGAATTTTGTTAAATATACCTGTAAAGTGAAGCTTGTGACTATTATTGCCAAAGCAACGGAACCTGTCTCTAGGATGTTGAAGTTCAAATCCATTTTGACACCCATTGTCCAAGCAACGATCACACACAAAGGGACCTATATTTTAGTTGCATAATCTCTCATCAAAAGAAGTACAGAAAAGAAGAAGAAACTGCATCAAAAGAAGAAGAAACTTACCACAAACATGGCAATCTGAGTTGCTGAACCCAATGCAACACCCAATGAGATGTCCTGTGGTCAAACCATACTTTAGTTTCAATGAATTTCATATTTTCCTTAAAACATTTATTGGTTGCCCATTAAGAATATTATGCTTAATGAAAGGAAGTGTGAAGTTTATAACACTATCAAGTTCTCACCAGCTTGTTCTTGAAAGCAAATATGACTGCTCCTGCATGTTCAGCGGCATTGCCAACTATTGGTAGCAAGATTATGCTGAGGAAGCTCACAGACAAACCCCATGAATCTGATGCATCCTCAATTGTATCCACCACATATTCAGACAACAGAGCAATGAACACAGTCATCCCAATCAGCCAAGCAATGCCACTCCAGAGTCCAATGACGGCTTGTTCATCTGAACCATTGTTGTCATCTTCATCCTCCTGACCAATTCACCATGTTAAATACTTGTAAGATATTGGCATGAATTAAATTAGTTAACTGCAAACCAAATTCACCATTTTCATGATTCAAGAATCCTTACATCTTCAGCTTCAAATAGCTGCCTGTGTGTCCACAGTTGAAAGATTATGTAAACAACATATGCAATCAGCATCACAATGCTAGAAGCTCTAGACAAGTGGAGTGAAGGATCAACAGTGAGAGCAGCTGAGGCAGCGCTATATTTGAACAGCATTGGAAGTAAGTAGCACAACAATGCCAACAGCAGCATAAGTGAGTTCACATCTCCTTGTCTCTGTAAAGTAAATTCTTAATAAACATTAGTAGTTGTTCCATTACTAAAAAACACACTAAGAACTAATGAAAAATACACACACAAGAAGAAAGTGTAAGTGGATTTTAGAGTCTTACTCTATCATATTTTTGTTCCAATCCAACGTTTGCAATGCCGCCACATAATAGAGAGGTGCCAAGAACCAGAAGAAGGTTGGAAAGAATAGAACCCAACAGAGAATACTTGACCACAGCAATCTTGTTACTGCTAAGCGCAAATATTGCTATTATGAGCTCCGTAACATTCCCACACGTCGCGTTCAGAAGTCCTCCAACTGTAATAGAGAACGTGTGAAACATTTAGCTGCTGTGATACCTCAATCAATTTTACTTAACAAACTCTTTTTTATTGCTGCTTTCAATTTAAAAAAAAAAAAAAAATAGCACATGGTTTTGTCTTGAAAACCAGTTGTCAGAAACTATGATTGGTGCAACAATGTCAGAAGAGTCTTGATCCTTGATGGTTATATTTATGTTCAAAATATTAACCAGTAAAGATAATTTTAATTCCGTGAAAACTCTTCAAAATTGATGATGCATTCATGATTCATACCTGTAGGACCAGTGTAGAAGGCAACTTGTCTGCAGTATTTTGAAGGAACCACCAACAGAAAAAATAGAGGTAGAATCAGCAATCAACCCAGAAACAAAACATAAAAAATAATCAAGAGATTATAAAGAAATGGTGCAACAAGTTCATGGAGGTTCCTTACTCAGTGATGAAGCTCACACGTTCAGCAAGTGGGGTAAGTCCAAGCAAGCTCAACACGAAAACCCAAGGCTGTTCATAGATAATAGAACAGTCAATAGTCATATATAAGATAATATAAATACAAATGATTACCAATAGAAAAATCAGTTTGCGACATAAAATCCATTAATTGAAACATACACTCATAAATTGTTATAGTAGTTTCACGTGACCGACTCTCAAAAAAAGAACCGCCCTCAATCATAACTTAATTCCGTGCCGTATTCAAATACATCCAACTAGTTTTAAACTCAAAAGTAGTTCATTTGATTGACCATGTAGAAAACTTTTCATAAAACTTTACTGAATGTTGAATTAATTGTTTGCAAATGTTTGATATAGATAGCCATTTGAAGATTACAGTGAAGAACACTTATAAAAGGAACATCTGTGTTTGACAGGGTGAATGGAGCAATGAGAGATATTAACTCACTCTTCCAAAGCCACAGTACTCAGCAACAATGGCAACAGGAATGGCAGGGATGAGAATGGAAAGCTTGGTGCCAAGGATAACCTCTTGCAAGTTGAAAAGTACGTTTCTGATAGTGGCACAGGGAACCTTAGAAACAAGAGTGCGATCAGACTTCGTGCGAAGTGAGTTGGAAGACTTGCTGTGCGCAGTGCGACCATGTCTCATTTCCCTTGTCAACACCTTCGGGTTTCCGTTCTCCAGTAGCCATGGTTCGTGTTGGTGAGAACCCATTTTTGTTATCTGTGTGAGGTTTTAGCTAGAAGAAACACAAGGGCACAGGGAGCCAAAAAAATGTGATGCAATGAGCCTTTCGTTTTGGCTGCATAAACCACAAAAACTACAGAAGGTATCTTCTTGCAGTTACTATAGATAGCTACGTGTGCATGTAATTTTGTTGGTGAAACAGAAGAAGCTAAGGCTGTATTTATAATGAACCTTTTGAAATCTATGTGGGAACCTTCCTGGAAGTTTCCCTGTTGCTTTTTCTTTATATAAGATATTATTTAAAAATTCCTCTTAAATTCATTATTAGATATCATTCAGATATAAAAATTAAACCTAGTTAATATAATTTTCATTCGGGTCTTAATCCTTGTTTAACATGCAAAACAAAATATGCACTCATTGTTGTTTCAAACAGAGAAAATAAGGACTGATGAAAGTACAAATCACTGTACGGCTATACTTTACTATGGAGTCTTACCAACTTGACTGTCAATTTTGAACAGTGAAATAAACTTGGATTACATTATTGATCCTAAAAGTCATAGAACTAATTAATAATTAACAATACTATTATAATTATTAACTTTGGATCAAGATGTTAGACTTTTATTTTATTTTATTAAACTACTACTTTCTTTTACTCAATAACAGTTTTAAAATTTGATTTAAATAAAAATATTTATAAAATACTGTAGATTTTAATACTATATTAGTTTAGAACATTTGTTTTATTTTCAATGTCAATAGTAAATTGATAGATTTATAAAATGAATGTTATTTTAAAGCAAATGTTATAGACTAAAAATGATTATAGTTGCCAAGATAAAATTTCACTCATTTAAAAAAAGAAATGAAAATTTAAAAAATAGACATCAAAATTAAAATTTGTTTCTTATTGTTTGACTTGTATTCACTTTTGCTCTCTACAGTTTTACCAATGCACAAAGTGGTAGCATCTTTAGGTAAACAATTAGGTTGCTTAAGTATATATGACTAAATTATCAAATTTATAACTAAAATAATATAAAGAACAAAATTACACAGTTTCAAAATTATAGGAGAAGTGAATTGGAAACAAAAAAAAAATAGTTGTTCTGAGTTAGCATTAAAAAAATCAAAACTTAGTTTTTTTTTTCCTTGAAAGTAGACTAAGTAAAAAAAATAGTTGTTTTGAGTTAGCATTAAAAATGCTTCATAATAGAAGTTTAGATGAAGGACTAGAGGGAAGATTGTAACAACTTTAAATAACTAAAAAGATAGTGAATAAAAAAACTAACTTATTTACACATGTGAAAAATCTTAATTAATAATTAATTGGCAAGTGACTTGAATTAAATTATGCTAATTTGTATATTTTACTTAACTGTGCACTATTGAACATACTTTTGCATATGGAAGATAGTGTCTTGACTGTGCAAGACAAGAAGAAATTAACAAACAACAACTTCAATGCTGAAAAGTAGACAGAAATTGACATAGAAAGTGGTAAGAAATTTCCAATAGCAAAAGACATAAAGTGCTTTTTATCTGCTCTATATATTGCTCATAATCATCTTGCACAAAACAATTGTTCAACAGATTTAGAGAAGAAACCAGACTTGTTCGTAGTTTTTCTCAGAGGTTTGGGAACAACCACATTCTTCAGGTACTGTGTCCTTCGCCTTCCTTCACACTTTCATCAATTCCCTCATATCACATATTCACAGTATGATTCATGAATTTTCTCTTTACTTAAATATTATTCATGAAAGTAAATTATGTTTAGAGTAGGGTAAAACTACTATAAACAAGTATATATTAGACTTTTTAGAATTTAAATTATCTTTTGTGAGTCGAAAATAAAATAAGGAAACTTCTGTACATTTTAAACTTTTACTTTTAGGTTAGGTAAAAATAGTTACCATTATTAATTTATACATATGATCAAATGAAATCTTCTTCTGTTAAATTACATTCAATCATAGTGTTCTAATTTAAAATTTTCTTGTTAGTTTTCAAAAGTCAAATCATGCAATATAATCCGGGTCAGGATATATATGGAATGTTTGCAGACATGAAATATATTGTTTAGGATTAATGTTGGTCTATATCATATAATATGAAAATAAAAAATCTCCCTTTATTAATGATTCTCTATTATTTTGTTGCAGATTCATCATTGTTTGATTGGCTCTGTGAACACAGCAGAACATGGTTTTGATCAAACCTCTTTCTTTCTCGTGACTACAGAAGTATCACACACCTTCCTATCTCTCGTGACTATGGTAGTAGCCACAGAGGGACCACCGCAACCATTTGTCTTCATAACCAGTCTGTTTTTACTTTCAAATTTAAATCTGACATCAAACTCAAACATTATAAAAATCTCAAGATATTTTAAAGCGTACTATGTAGCTTGAATTTTGGAACAGATCTCAGTACTATACTTAACCATTTCTGATAAAAAAAAAAAAAAAACCATAGTCTCTAGGGTTTGAGAGCAAGAAAAAGATGGCTATATGGTGATAATTAATATGTGAAGCTAAATTTATAAGAAGATTGTGCGATGAATGATGAATATTGTATGATAGTCATACATTCGTGATTTGTTTTGTCGCATGTATATATATCTAACTGTCGAAGAGGGTGAACCACGAGGGCATCACATGCTGAGGAGGCAAAGTTGTTCAGCTTTATTTTTTTGTGTCTATCCTTTCTCGACCAAGAATGGAAGCAAAGATTGAGAATTACAATGTTGAAAACTTGGTTGTGTCTTGATATCACATTATTATCATCACTTGCATCCAAAACTCATTCATTGGTATGTAGTCCCATCTAATCTGGTAACCCTCTTCTTCAATAGCCACCTTTCAATGTTCCGATAGCATCCCCACATGCATTGGTCTCTTCTTACCTTCACACCTTCCACGAAGTTTCCTATTTTCCCTTCAATTTTATACTTGATATCAACTTATGCACACTTGCCTATATATGCAAGCAACTTCCTTTCTTCCATTATCTTTCTTTTAGCCCTATTATGCACAACTCTCCAATGATTTCTTTACAGCCATACAAAATAATTATTGCTTGCAAAGTTTTTTAAAATTCTCAAATTAGTTGCGCTTTTATCATTAAATACTTCTTTTACATAATTTTGAATTCATATTTTGCAAATAAAAATATGTAGTTCAATTTAAAGTGCTCAACTAAACTTAATTTGGTAGTAGGTTAATTAGTCCCTATATATTGTTTACAAAGATTTGATTAAATTTTAGCTACATTATCAAACGAGTTTTATGTTGAAACAAATGGTAATGTTATTTAAGAGAAAAGTATTGATATTGAGTCATTTATAAAAATTACAAAAGTATAGTAAGCACTACCTTTAACAAATTTATAATAGAAGGTAATTTATATCTAGGAAATTTAGGTTTAGGTGACCTTGTAAAATCATAAAATGAAGATAGTTTCTCATTTAAATGACTCTGCAAATTATGGATTTTTTTTTGTTATAAGAAAAAAAAAGTAGCTTTTTAGTTATCTTGATTGGAATTTTGATGTAAATTTACTAAAATTTATGTTTATTTTACTATAAGTTAGTTTTATTTGGTGAGATAATAAGTTTATGCTTTTCAGCTTTTAAGATGGTGTAAGTGTATTTCATAATACATAGTTGGGTTTCTAAATTTGTAATTAGATGAAATAGATTATAGGGTATCAATCATATATACGAAAAAAAAAGTACATTAATCTATCAACTTTGATCAAAGAGACTATTTGGGATAAAAGATATAGATGCGTGAGAAAAAGCAAATACAAATTTGTATCATATAATTAAAATGAGAATATATAATTTTAATCATTCAGCAAATAAGATTTTAATTAATAATTAACATTAATTTTCTCATGAGCAATGCTCTCTTTATACGTAAAATAGTGGTTTCCTTGAACCTTCCTCTGTCGCTGTTTGTTACAATAGAATGCTTGTTTTTTTCTAGAATAGTGAGGAATCTCTGGAACCATATTTTAAACAGTAGAACATTCTGTGTTATGTGGTTCTTATTCCAATAAGATAATATTAAAAAAAATTGGCCACAATCTTTAATTATTGAAGGTGGTACATGTAGATATTTTAATATTGTACTGTGCCTATGATGGAGATTGGACCTTAATTCAAGAAGAGAAGATAGTGCAATAGTAATCACAGAAGATTGTCACCTTAACATTAGTGTTTTCAACTAGTAAAAGTTATGAAATTAGTCTTTAATTTAATAAACTTAAAAAAAATTAATAGAAAAAAAATGGCATGCAGCATTTTAATAAGAACTACTTTTAAAATATGCTAATAAAACTTTATCATATATATTAACAAAATAATAGTGGGCAAAAAAGTTCTTTAAAATATCAAAATGTAGATATATATACAACAGCAATAATTTTATTGAATTAAACAATATTATACATGAACCATGAAGAGATTAAACTTAGTTACAAACTAAACTCTTGAAATATTACTTTATTGTTTGTAGATATCTTTAATATATTCTTCAACTTCATTTTCCTTGTCATCGAAAAAAGTTATGATATTATTTATTTTACTAATATTTTTATTTATCCTCTTTCGGCATGATTATACATGTTCATCGTCACATACTAATATATATATATATATATATATATATATATATATATATATATAAAAGATACTCAACATACATTTTTCCTTTAAAAAAATAATTGTCCTGGAATTTCATTATCATTTTAACATGAAAGTCGTGCTTCATTTAAAATCTAAATATGGAGATAAAATGAATGAAAGATGTAAATACATGATCAAATTACTGTTTAAATTATTACTATTTACTGTTGTTAGTGATATAAATTGAACATTCACATTGATAAGATAGGATAATGGAGCATGTTTATTTTTTATTGTAAAAAAAATTAATTAGTAATTTATTTTCTACATTTAAATTTATGATTCATTCGCACCTTTTATATTTTATTTTTAATTCAATGGAATTTAAATATTTATTAAATAAAATCAATTTAAATCATTCAATTAAATTAACGTTAACGTAATTTGTACGTTTCATGTATTAAAATGTAGTTATTTTCTACTTTTAAATTCTTATGATTTTCTCCTTCCACTTTTCTCCATCTCCTATCATCTTTTATCACCTCTGACTTACAAATCTGAATATGGAAACTAAATTATTGATTAACAGTAAAAAAAAAAAAAAAAGAACCTTTATGACGCGTAATGAATAAATGACACATAGAAAGATACTTTAACATTGAATGGTTTGGTTTTGTGATTTTAATTTGTGAAACTAAAATTCTTTATTTTTACCACATTCTCCATATTTGATGAAGAATTGAAGTACGTGAAGACATAGAAGAGAGCAATTCTAGAATTTAAGAACATCGGGACAAGTCAACACGGTCATGTGAACCCGAATCATTAGTTGTTGTCAACAACACATTGAACTTAAAACATGTTTGTGTCAAACTTTAACATGGTCTAGATGAGTAACAAGCATGTATGATTGTGTCACGTGGGTCATGTGATATTAACTTTTATAGCAATTTTCAGTATCACAATTAAGTTTTTTCACAAATACGTACTTTTATATTTTTAAATTTATAACACTTTCATCTTTTAATCTATCTACCTATCTTTCCTAGAATATAACAATTAAGGATGATTTATTAATTTTTTTTATGATCGAACATATTCTATAAAAGACTTATCTTCTATATTGTTCTCTTCATTGTTCGACACTCGTTTTTTAGTATTCGTTGTCCACCTTTTGACACTCTAAACACAATCATAGGAAAAAAAAAACTACTAAAGATTCTTTGTTAAAATTCGTAATTAATCAGAATTTATTGGTTAAATCTCAATTAATATGAAATTGAATAATAAAAATTATTATTAGTGTTCTATTTATAGTGTTTTATTTTATTAATTATGAATTTAACTTGATAAAGCACACTTTTGTGACCTCATCAAACATTGAAATTTTATTGGCCTAATTACCTGTTTAGGTCCAATCATGATATTTAATCATTTGATAATACATTCACGCTTTTAGTTAAGAGACGTTTGTATTCCATATTCAGATTGAAATACCCTATATGTTTAGGCGAAAGACCTTACTTAGAAAGATATTAAGATCCTTAACTTTACACATGATTAAGTATATAACACTAAATACAATAAAGGCTAAGATTGCATAGATTTTTTTTTCTATCACTAATATGCTAACTCCAAGTCTAGTAATATAATTATAATATATTATTCTCTTAAATACATAATAAATTTTTACAATTTTTTCGTAAAAAACATGGCGGATTAAAGTAGAAAACTACTTATAAATTACTTCGAACTTCACCTCTTAAGTTTTGGTCATTATTGGAATGAAAATAATATTCCGTACATTTTAATGAGTTAGGGTTCTTTGTGTTTAATCAAAAACTAAACCTAGAGCTGTCAAAACGGGTAATCCGGCTCAAACTGGTCCAGCGCACCACGGGTTGGTTACTTAGTGAGTCAACCCAATCCGGCTCGTTTATTAGCGAGCTAGAAATATTCGAACCCGGCCCAACTACCATGGGTTGGTGGGTAAACAGGTTGACTCACTGACCCACTGGCCCACTTAATTACAGTTTTTTCTTAAATAAAAAAAATTACAAACTTTCTATAATTCAAACCTAAACAAATTTTACTTCCAAATTTCACTTCCAACATAAATATTTAATTAATTTTGAAAATATAAAACTTAAAAAAAATTTTAAGCAAAAAATAATAATGAATATTTTTTTAAAAAAATTAAAATTAAATTTTGATAAAATAAAATTAGGTAGGTGAGTTGGTAGACCAACTGAGTCTACCACGGATTCAACCCGCATGAACCAGGTTTAAATGAGTCGGATTGAAATCTGACCCGCATAAAAAAAAAAAAATTCAAACCCAACCTAACTCAAACTCGTGATGGGCTGAATTGACCCAGATGTTGTGACCCATTTTCACAGCTCTACCTAAACCATAGAACTTAGTCTGTTATGTTTGGTCTAAATCACTATCCGTCATATGACACGAAATCATTTAAATCAACTTAATTAATGTTGTTCTTGAATCTTCATCTTGGTCCAAATATAATGATATATCCCTTGACTTTCATTTAAGATCATTGCTTGCCACGAAAATTGAAATGGCCACTTGATTGATTTTCAATCATGCCCAAGTTGAAAATAAATAAATCATGATAACATCAGTTTTATTTAAATATTTAGCTTAAAAAACGGCTTTATTCTCTTTAAATGACTGGGTTTCTATCTAGTTCTCTGTTTAGGGTTTCTATGTTCTATATTTTAAATTATGGTTTTTGATATCTTTAATAAGATCACAAAATTTTATTTCGTGATTGTTAATATTTTCTTTAGATATTTTTTTTTAAAATTTAAAATTATTATTTTTATTTCTAGTATTTCCTTTAAAGTACATCAATAACATTTATTTAAAAATATAAATAAATTTCAATATGTAATGTTGACGTCCTAGTATAGATATTAATTATTACGCAGGATGGATTGTTACTTATAAGTAAGTTGTTAATGAAATCTCATTGTTAAGAGACTAGGACTCGTAACTTTTTGTTTTTAATTAACAAAAGTCAAATATTAAAAAAAAAATCAAAATTGTTGAAAGGAATTAGAAACTTATCTAAATCTATAATTTTGTTCTCAAGTTCTCTATAATTTTGTTCTGCTATTTCAAGCTCTCTAGTTCGAAAATAAAGATCGGAGAAGAATAATTACTCATTTTTAAATACCAATATTTTAAGAGTAAAAAGTCGAGTGAAAAAAAAAAGGTCGGGGAAGCTCTCGGTTCCAATTCTCCTGTAGTTGAATTCTTTGGAACAACAAGAATCCTTATTTAGAACAAGATTCAAATTCAATACCTTTTGATATTTTGAAAATAATTACCCTTTAGAGAGTATAATACGATGAGAGTTGTAAGTTGTATTCGGGAGAGTTAGTGTCCATTGTTCGAGTCCGTTTATCTTCAACTCGTAAACTTAGTCAATAAAAAAGTATATGATAATACTTAAATTTTTCCAATTCGACAATTTGTTAAAAATAAGTGAAAATTTAATTTAATTTGTAACTCTTTGTGTTAAAAAATTGACTTTAAGTCTAACTCAACTTCATAAAATCAATTGACTTTATGTTTAATCAATGTGAGACTTCCAACACTATCGCTAAAATAGACTCTAAGAAATTGAATTTAAGGTAAGATTTGCATCCGTTTATATATTATAAATTGACCTACTACAAAAAAAAACACAAAATACTGACGGACAAAATCAGTCAATAATAACCAATATCCATCGGGAATGGATTATTTTTGACAATTTACCAATAGTCAAATATTTGTCGGCAATTTTGTTGTCCGTAACCATTACCGAAGGATATAAGCCATCGATAATTATCGAAGGATATATCCATGTGTAATTATCGAAGGATAATGGTCGTCAGTAAGTACCAGGCAGAGTCCAATGCAAATTGTACTTTGTCTATACCACTTTCATATAATCATCAGACCTACACAAAACCATAGACAATCCATATCTAGACAATCAGACAATCAAGCATATATTCAGATACATCTTTTGTACAAAATTCAAATATAATTTTCCATATTTTTTCTACATCTATTGATAGTAATTTTGTTTAGTTACAATTTGAATACCCTTAACTAGATCACTGGACTCTCCACTACACTTACTCAATTCTCTTAGAGTAGCTTGTTAATATTGTAGTCTATGTATAGTTGTAGATAAAATCAAGTGAAATTGAAGGGACAAATGTTTACAATTTTCTTCATATGGTTAGAGGTCGTACTAATGGGGAAGAAGAAACTTATGCTTGTTTGGATGAACATATTGATGATTTGTTGGAAGAAGAAAATTTGGATTTGGAAATGTCCCCACCATATAACTCTAGTTTTGAGGCTGTCTTCGAAGACAACCCTGAAGTATTGAATGGTTCAACATCCAATGGTTGGGATGTAAATTCAAATGAGACTGAATCAAAATCCAATGGTTGGTTTGCTTGGGTAAGTAACAAAGCTGAAACAAACGAAGGAAGATTGTCACACAATAAGATTCTTCTAAGTCAAGTGGTTGTGATGGTTGCAAACAAAACAAGCTAGGCAAACACAAAATCTAATGATAGTTGTGAACTTATACTAAAATGTGTAGCTCGTCGGGTCGCTCGTTTGCGCTTATCGGGTCGCTCCACTTAAATGTGAAGCTCCATTTCTATCTACTAGCCAAATATCTTGAATAGATATTGATCAAATATCTAAAAGGTTAGGTGCGACAGTTAAATAGAAACCTAGACCTTGAGCACTTAAATACAAACAAAGAAAAGACTTAGAACTTACCTCGATGGTCTGTGAGGTATCTAACAACTCTTCCTCGACGAAGATGCAATAAACACAAACCTTCAACAACAACAATCCCTCGACAACAAAAGAACTCATGAGAAACTGGTTTAGATTGCAATTACAATGGTTAATCTAGAATGCATAAAGATATGAAAACCAAACCTATAATAGGTACTACTAAAACACATTTAAGCATCCATTAAACCAATTCCAATTTGGAAGCAAACATCATTGTAATAACATATCTATTACGAACCAATTTGAAATTGACAACAAGCATCATTTGCAATCCATTAAACCAATTTTAGAACCAAAACAACAAGGCATTACGCATTCAACATAGACTTACCTTTGTCAAACCTCCACTGCCAGTCCTCCACTGTGACGTAGCGACAATTGTCAGCCAACATCTACAAATCCTTCACCACCACTAGCCATTGTGACGTAGCGGCCATCGTCACCCAATAGAACCATTGTGCCACCACCGTGCAAATTGCCAACAGGGTTGACCCAACCACTGCCACTCTCACGCCGCCACCATCATGTTTGCTACACCACCATTGCGCAAATTACAAATTGGGTTGCGCCACCACCATAATCACCAGCCACCACCACGCAAGCGGCACCATTATCTCACAAATCGCGAGCAGGATTGCGCCACTGCCACTGCCATTAGCCACCAGCGCGCCCACTGCACCGCCACCAGCCACCAACATCCACCATCGCGCGCGCCACTTAGGGGGTTTCAGATTGGGGGTTGGGGGAAAACGAAAATGGAGGGAGAGAAAAACCAAATTCTGATTTCATAAAGTCGAACCAACGATCATCTTTCGTCAATAATGACTGATGACGTTTATCGTCGATATTACTAGCAGATATATTTATCAGTAAATAACGAAGTCCATTATCGATGACCATAGACGTGTGAGTAAGTATGCATTATGCATTCTGTCAATAAATCTATCGATAAATGTGTTTTATCGACGAATCATTAACCGTTGATAATAATCTATTGATAATATACTATTTTCTTATAATCACTTTATCTTTAGTCGATGTAGGACTTTAAAGTCAAATCCAAAATAATCATAATCTAAATGTAACATATATTTCATAAAGTGACTTTTTCTCAGAGAAAGTATGAAAATGAGCACATGTTAATGGAGGTAACAACATATTTTTTTTGTCTTTTAAGTATACCCTAAACCTATTCAAACCCTTTGTACTTATTCAAAGATATCATAAAATTCGAAACTTGTCATTTACTTGGTGTAGAAGACGTGAAGAAAAGAAATAGTGATCACTATCAAAATTTGAGAGATGAGGTTTTCGATGGTTATCACCAAATACCAATTATTTGATAACGATACTTTCATAAGTTTTTTTTTAAATATTTGTTCCAATTTTAAGTTCGTTAAAATAGTTTTTAATTAGTTTTTAATTCAAAATTCTAAAATCATTCTTTTCGGAAAAAAATATTTAAATTATCTTTAATTTTCAGTTTATAGAAAACATAAAACAATTAGATATTTCAAATTAATATTAAAACTGTCTTATTTTTGTTTATCACATTCTTTATATTCTTTACTGATTCTCCATCAACCAAACATAATAATGCATATTTATTTTTATCCTTTTCCCTTCTTTCATTTTCAAAATGAATCCAAGTACAAATGAAGAAAATCTGTTTCAAAAAAGAAACAGTTCTCCGTTTAGTTTAACATATTTTCTACATTGATTCCGCACAAAGGTTGTCTTTTACGTATGTAATGCAACCGTACACTTAAATTCAATTTGGTAAGCATTCCGTACTATGGTAGCAAGTAAACAATTGCAACAAGTCAAATTTTGCTAACGTGCGTTTGTACACACGTCACTCACAAACAAAAATAAGCACTTCTTTGGTACCGCATTGGACCACTTACAATTTAATTTGAATCTAGAAGTTTAAGCATTATAGTGGAAAATAAACCATTGATACCACAATCTTTATTAAAAATTAATCTCCATTAATGTAACTTCATTCACATAACTTATATAACTTTATAACTTGATTTTTGTAAAAAGAATATTTTAATAAGTAAAGTTAAATATGTACAGTTTCAAAATTTAAATACAAAATTAAAATTTATTTATATTTAAAACTTTCATATAATTTGATTTTTAAACTTTAATAATAAATAAATATAATTTTTATAATCAATTATATTTTTTTACGTATTAAATAATTAAAATTAATATTTGAATTGTTTATATTATTTAACCTCTTTGATCTCAAATGTTAATTTAAAAGATCATATAATACATAAAAAAATTAATACAATTAAGTTAAAAGAACCATGCCCATTATTTTTTTAAGTTGGTGGATACAAATTTTTTTAAATTTCAAACAATTATACAAGCGTCCAAATGTTTAACAGATATATCTATTTAAGAAGAGATTATGAGAAAAAAAAAAACTAAAACATTACTTTTCTAAATACATAAATCTTAAAAAAAATTAATAAACTTTCAAACAAAACATTAAACAAATTAATGTAATAAAATAAGCACATTAGCATGTGCCATATCAACTATGTAAATAAAAATTTTTAACTTTAGGATTAAAAATTTGTATTTCCAAAATCAAAAATTGGAAAAGATGTTTTTTTTTTTTTTTAATTGAAGGATCACAAGAAACCACGTCTCTAATTTAAAAGACTAAAAAAGATATATAAATCTAAAGTACATTATAATTAAATTTGATATAAAATTTGAATTTTTAAAATTGTAAACATGATTGAACATTAAATGTATGGTGAATAATAAGAATAAAGAGGGGAACGTGGCAACAAGAGCAACGTGTATATATAAATCACGTATCTTTTGCGAGAATCTAAAAGGTTGTATCATATCACAACAGGGCTCCACCAAGCCTTACAATTTGCATGTGATATAGCAAATCAAATACTGCAACCATGTCTTCCCTCAACCTACTTTATCATTATTATTATTATTATTATTATTATTTTATGAACAATATGATAGTAGTATTTGTTAGGAGAAAGAATTGAATATATTAATTTTTTTTTACTTTTTTTTCTTTCAATTTTATAATTTTTTACTTTATTATTTTTATGTTTAAATTGAAGTTGTAATTTCTATTTACTTTTTTAATTTCTTTCTTTTGTTTAATTTATTTAATAAATAATAATAAGAAAATGAAAATTGCACTAAAATATAATAAAACCAAGATGATTTAACTAAAAATATTGAAAAAAATTATTTGATAACTTGTTTAATTCATTTAATGAATTATTTGTTATGTTGTTATTTTTCTTAATAGTATTTGATAATTTATTAATTATTTTTAAATTTCGTTATTTAGCTTGATTGATTTAATAATTTATTTAAATATTTAATTTGTTTTGAAATTCAGCTTAAGGTTGTGTATGCATTTATAATTTTTGTTTTAATTTAATTTCTTGTAGGTGTTGAAGAAACACAAGGTTTAATATATAATTTATTTTGGTGTAAAAAAAAAGGAGCAAATAAAGAAATAGGACTCTAAGATTGATTAAGTAAGAAAATGCAAATGAAAATTAAATTTGTATGTATTTGCAGTAGATAATATGTGAGAATGGGGTATATATATCATGAACATCATTGTTTCGAGGCGTTATAGGCTGATAAGAGTGCATGTATGATATTGATTAGTATACAGAGGTAATGTCATTGTGGAAGTGACAGATAATTTTATTTTGACTGAGATGAAAAAGTGTTGAAATTGGGTTTGTCCAGTCTCTTGTGACGTGTTGTATTGTTGTTGGAAAAATAATCGGTTCGTTTTTACAGCTTTCTTAGACCGTTTGTATAGTTTTGAAAAGATGTTTTCATAGATTAAATCAATAAAAATATTCATAAATTATCATTGATATTAATTTTAACTAGTATATATATATATATATATATATATATATATATATATATATATATATATATATATATATATATATATATATATATATATATATATATATTCTATGGTTTGTTCGCTTGAAGTGAATGTTTACGCAAAAATGAGAGCGATGATGTGAAGTGATTTACCGTGTTCGAATGCAATGATTTGAGGGGAAACAAAGGCGCAGATTTGTGGGATCAATTAAAATTCCCATCCTCTTCAGAGAGGAGATTTGCGCGGGAAAAAAAGCCTTTTACAATATTAACCCCATTATCATTGGTAATTGTGAAATTGGAAAAAGAAAGAGAATTACTTCATGATATGATTTTTGGAATCGAATAGGAAAATCTGATAAGCATGTAACTGAATAGATATTTACGTGATACTGTTTTGTGGTTTTATTTTTATTTTTTATTATTTAATCCATGCAGTACGTGATCTATTTTCCTAGTTTTAATAATCATAACAAACACTTATAATAATATTAACATTAATAATAATAATAATAATAATAATAATAATAATAATAATAAACATTAATATTTTACTCTTTATAAACATTTTTACAATTAAATATAATTTTAACAATTATCATTTTATATTACATTAATAACTAAAGGCATTTGGGCAATCTTTAATTTCCATCAATTAAACAAATTTATTTTAGGATAATGATATTTAGACAACACTTTTTTGACAACATTTGAACATTGATTGTCAATCTGTGATTGGTCGTAAGTTACTCCCTAATCAATAATAATAATCATAAACACTATTATGGAGTAATTTACGACCAATCACAGATTGACACGTAATGTTGTCAAAAAAATGTTGTCTAAATATCATTATCCTTTATTTTATCTCTCACATCAATCAAATCCTACACTAATTCTCACAAACTTTCCTTCTAAATCCGAGTGTTCCTCCCTGCACCTCACCTGCTTCTTCCCGCATCTCCAAATTTACTTTTTTACCCTTCATTAATTTAATAAAGTCAAACATAATTAATGAATAATAAATATATCTTATCCCCTAACAGCCAACAATCTAAGGTTTCTCTGATAAACCCTACACCCCTTCACCCCTTCCTGCTCCCACGAGCATTTCACGAGCAAGTTTTACTGTTTTATTGTTTTAGTGAGGTGCAAGGAGAACTGGTTGCATATGTTTCACTGAGAAAAACAATTCTTTGTTTGTTTCACTTGTGATTGTGTGGTAGTGTTGTTTGTTGGTGGTTTCGGAGATAGACGCGAGAGGAAGAACGAGAAGAAGAAGAGGAAGGAGAGTTCCCCAGGTTAGTTCTCTTTTTTTCTTCGCCACACATCGACTTGTAGCAGAAACAAACCGCCATTTGAGTTGCGGTTACGGAGAACACATCTCAAAATGCGTTTGCTGTTTGCCGTCATTCCAAATGCGTTTGCTGTTAACAACAATAAATACTTAATATATAATACTTAAAAAATTACAAATTATAACAAAAACAATAAATTAAGAAAGATAAAAATAAAAAAAATTACGCAAATTAATTATTCTTAAATCAAATAAATAAGTTAAAAAAATTACATATTAAAAACAAATTAACAAACAAATAAAATCAAAGTCAAAAATTATACATATTAAATAATATATACAAAATTTAAAATTATAAAAAAATATATTTAAAAAATTTAACAAACAAATAATAAATAAAACAAAACATACCAAAACAAAATATATAGAATATTAAAAAAAATTAATTTAACATAATAATATAAGAAAAAAAAAACAAAAATATACCTCACTGTCAGTTCAAAACGAACCACAACTCACTGTACCAGTTAACACCTGTCGCATTTCAAACTGTGGCTGCCTTAGCCGCATCTCCAACTGCGGCTATCCTTAACCGCATGCCCAAGTGCGGTTATGCACGGCTGCACCTCCAACGGCGGCAACCCTTAACCGCATCCCCAAGTGCGGTTATGCACAGCCGCACCTCCCAGGTGCGACGCCCCTCAATCGCACCACTCAGGTGCGACACTTCTCGACCGCGCCTCCAAATGCGGTTCTACGCGAGCACCTCCCTCTGAACCCAGCCCAGATCAAATACCCAACTCCAACTCTAACCCAAACTCAATCCTAGCAACGAATTCATGGTTCCTCTCACACAACATATAAACATATAAACAACATATAAACGTATAAACAATAGATCTACCAAACAAATAGGCTAATGTAGTTAAAGGATAAACAATGCAACTAACCTGGACGCCTTGCTAGAAGAAGGGTTGGATCTCACCACCACAGCAACACTAAACAACCACCACCAGCAACCACGAGCACGGGAAAATGATGAAAGACAGAAGAGGAAAAGGAAGTGGAGTGTTCTTCCCTGAGCAAAGTAAAACAAAGAAGAAGGGGGTGCAGAGGATTTGTGAAATGCGGTGGGATGGTGGGATGGGAAAGGAGTTTTTCAATGCATCATATCACCTTTTTCAGTGTTTTTAGAAAACCAAAATATTCTTTATGGATAGAATTGGAAATACAAAAAGAATGAGAGGTGCAGGAAGAAGGAGGTGAGGTACAGGGAGAAACACTCCTAAATCCACTCTCATTTACCTTCAAATCCATTCAAACAAGCAACACTTAATTCATCCTCAAATCTCTTCAAATCCATCCACTCACTCTCCCACAATTCCTCTCCCCCAAAAGAACACACCCTTAAATATGTATTGCAGATATTCTTAACAGTTATATAAATTTTATTTGTAGAAATTTAGTTTCTTTGCTTTTTATGAAAATAAAAAATAAAAATGAAACAAAAAACGACTTCTAAATAATGTTTGATTTTTTTCGTAAATGGTTTTCAAAACATCATATGACGTGTAGAAATTTAACATTATAATTCAGATTTTTTTTAAAAACACTTTAAAGAATAGAGATTGAAAAAGGGGGGAAAAACAAATTAAACATGTGGCTATTTTTAAATTGAAATGAGTTTTTACTTGTGTTCAAAAGTTTGGATTAATAAATTTAATTCTATATTTAAATTGATCTAATTATAAATTATTTTATTTGAACACATTTGATGATACCTACATCCAAAAAGAAATCTCACGTCTCAAATAGAAATCCGATCATGTACCTAGTTTAGAGATGACAAAAAAACCTGTATCCGTGAATATCTGCGGATAAAATCCTCTACGGGTATTTAATATCCGCTTGTTAACAGGTCGGGTTCCGGTATCACACTATCCATAACCGTGGATACCTGTTACCCGTTAAAAAATAAAATTATAATTTTATCCATAATTTTTTTTTCTAACTTTTTAATTTGTTTTTTTTTCTTTTAAATTTGTTTTAAAATTGAGCCAAAGCCCAAATCTCTTTTTTAGGGTTTCATCATCCTGCGTAGGCATCTTTGAAGCTTCCCCGTAGAAGCCGCTCCACCAACAAATCCATTCCCACCACTGTCAACAACGTATCCTTTCCCACCACTGTCAACGGTAACGACAAATAAAACATGTTTTTTCATCTCCTGCTACAATGCTCCTACTTCCTTGAATGCTTCTTTCATTGTTGAAAAAAAAATGAAACTTTTAGGCAGAGACAAACGTTTAATGCTCCTATTTCGTGTCTTACTATTCTAAATCAGGTATTATCCTCACAGATCGCATCTCCTCTACCACTTCTTATACTTTCAACGATTAAAACGTCTTTTTCCACCTTTCCCACTGATAAAACACTTCTCTACCGATTGATTGTTTATTTCAACCGTTCAACCTCTTCTTTTCAACTTGGAGTGCATCGACGGGATGTGCACGACGATGACAACTGAGTTTGCGGTGAGGTAGTAGAGGTGGCAAACAAAATGGTCGACAACGTGAGGAGACGACGACGAGAGGTAGATCTAAGATTCTTTGGTGCATATCTGAGCTTGGACAAAATGAACTCAACAACTTTTGGAGTTCCAGTTTCTCTTTGAAGTGTAGATCTAAAATGCTTTGAACCAATCTAGGGTTTGTGAGTTTTGAAAGAGGAGAATAGAGTTTAGGCCATTGGACTTGGATAATAATCCAAACTCTATTGGAAAATGGGTATAAAAATGTATCCGCGAATTGAAAAAAATCCGCGGGTTTTTTTAATGCGGGTACGCGGCGGGTAGCGGGACAGGTAACGGGTACAATTTTTAGATGCGAGTCGGGTTCGGATATCACACTATCCGTGCCCAACCTGATCCGTTGCCATCCCTAACCTAATTTATAAAGTTATATTTTAGAATTATTATTGTATATAAAATAATGAAATTTGATTATTTTAATAATGAAAGTTTAAAATATAAATAGATTTTTATAAACCAGTTTCTTTTATTTTATATTATATTATTTTTTAAACTTTTTTAAAGCTTTTTATCTTTTTTTTTTAAATTTTCTAACCATCATTTCATTTGTTTGAAAATAGAAGATCATTAGGGTGATTCTTGAGACGAGCTCTTTAATTCCATTTGATTGGTTCCATAGATAAAGTAAATTATTTTTTTTTACTAATTTTCTTACTTTGTGCATTTTTTTGGTGTATATGGACTGTTTTAGTTTGCATGTGGAGTCTGAGTCTTTTATAAGAGTTTATACTGATCAACGATTTTAACTATGTGTCCTGATCGTGTTTCTATTCTTTATAGAGACATATAGGATTTTTTATGCATTTAAAGATGTTTTGAGGGTTCAAGAGTTATTTGATCATCATTCAGGTACGAGAATGTAGTTGCTTTATGATAACCATTCAAAAACCGTTATTTTTATACTGAAATTTGATACAAAACACACCATTTATGACTTAGAAACTAGCATGAAATCATGCATTTTGCTTAAGTTAGAGAATAAAAGAGTCAAAGGTGGTTTTAGTTGTATTATGCTTGGTTTTCCTTGTTTTGGTAGGATTTAACGTGAATTGAACGAAGGAAGTTGAAGTAGGAAGGAGTTGGACTCAAGAAAAGATGGAGAAGTACACAACAGAAGAAACGCAACCACCGTTGAGCGCTAAGACAACGTTGAGCGCCAACTTCGCCGAATGATTCTCTGTCAAACGCTCAAGCACCAACGCTGAGGGCAGAAATTGAGTATGACGCCTACCGCTGAGCGTTGGCTTCTACAGTGAAGTCACTGCCAAACGCTTGGGCGTCAACGCTGAGCGTCCATCTTGAGTGTTGTACCCACCGCTGAGTGGTGACCCAGGATTGAGCGCCACTGTTTTGGGGCCTGGGCCAAATTCTGCTGATTTTAATGAATTATAAATAGATTTGCATGAACCAGAGAGTCTATCTTTTGGCAGACAGGACACAGAAACACACATTTCACCCCTTGGAGGCGGATTTTGGATGCGGGAGCTCCAATTTATCAAATCTAGGGTTTATCTTTTCATTCTTTTCATTAATTTCATCTAGTTTCACCATGTCTATGGTGAACTAAACCTCCATTGTTGTTGGGGAAACGATGTAATCCTATTGAAACTCTTATATATTGAATTGATGCTTTACTCATATGCTTTATTTCATTAATTGTT
This sequence comes from Vigna radiata var. radiata, assembly GCF_000741045.1. NCBI lineage: Eukaryota > Viridiplantae > Streptophyta > Magnoliopsida > Fabales > Fabaceae > Vigna > Vigna radiata. Next base: position 8,597,673 of record NC_028358.1, read on the forward strand.
AGAGTTTTTCCTCCATTATCTATGCATGCTCTGTTTAAGACATTATTCAATAGCGTGATCTTTGATTTTATCTATATGGACACATGTGGGTAGATCTAGACATGAGGAAATTCTATCAGGAGCAATATTACCTAGACATAGGGATAGGAGGTCCGATTGCCTTTAAGCTTCGGTGCGAATGTAATGCATGATCAATTGCTAGGGAGATAAGACATTGTAAACTAGTAATTAGGAGTAGGCTCTCTTCACCAAGACATTGGGATTTGGGTAAATTAGAAAGTGACATTAACATTAATGAAAAAGTAGAATTCGTAAATATATGAGAGTGGATTAGGATAAGTCGGAAACCCCAACAACACAATTCATCCATATCATTCAATTGTCAATTGATCAACTTTTGCATGTGCATGTTTAATTTTCGTTTTAGCATTATAAACCCTAATTTTTGTTATTCAAGTCCTAAATAATCAACAAATCACATGAAAGTCTAGGCCAATGATTCTCTAGGGAAACGATACTTGGTCTTACCACTTATTATTACTTGATACGATTCGTTACACTTGCCGGAGTCTTAACACTTTAGTGCGCGTAAGTTGGATATTTCTTATTGACATTGGTATGTTGTTGAATCTGATTGATGTTTTCTACTGAAATGCATGACATGGTTTGTTAATTGAATTGAGTTTTGGCTTGTGTTTGGATTGTTGTGATTGAGAGAATTGAAAAGTTGAGCAATTGTAAAAATTTGTATGAGTTTAATGTAAACAAAATGTATTTAACCATTTCTATGGAAAAAGAATACCAATTTGAGCAATTAATCAGATCTCATTCCACTTAAATCACAAATCTAAGTATGTTGAATTCTGGCACGGTGTTGAGCGGTACTAGTGTGGTGTCGAGCGTAATTTGGTTGTGCAAGTTTGGAAGCAATTTTGCTTCAAACTTCTCAATGTCCCTTTTCATTGTTGAGTGACTACTTTTGTGAATACTTTGACGCTGAGCGGTGGTAGGGCACCATTGAGCACCATGTTGCACTGCAAGTTTGGAGCAATATTAGTTCTAGGATCCTAAGCAGCAGGAGAGTGTCGCTGAGCACGAATATTTGTAAGAGGAATGATGTTGAGCGCCATGACTATTGCTAAGCGTCACTTCTTGCGAAAGGTTTGACACTATGTGTTAGGATTGTCGTTGAGCGCCACCTTTGTGCGAAAGGTTTTGCGAGTTGAGTGCCACCTCTATACGCTAGTTTGTATTCTAGTTTTGTTTCTTCCTTTTAGATGTTTGTTATTGATTTATGTAATAATTGATTATGCTTGCGAGTATGATAGTTGTATGTAAAGAAATGAGGATATTTGTTATGATTATGTTTGGTATTGATTTTGAGAGAATTTAAAGGAGAAGTTATGTTTTGTGATGAGTTTTTAGTATGCATCTTGATTAGGGATGGGAAAAAAAGTTGACCCGCATATATCTATTGATAAAATCCGCAACGGATAGTTGGTACCCGTGGATATTTACTACCCGCAACCTGCGGGGTAATGGATATTTTAATACTCGCTTATAATCAGGTCGGGTTCAGGTACTACACTATCCATACCTGCGAATACCCATTACCTGCTAAAAAGATTGAAATTACTGTTTTACCCTTAGGGTTAAATGAAGTTTTATTGTTTTGCATTTTGATTCTTTACTTCTTTATGTTGTCAACAATTTTGTGGTGCGCGTGCTATGCCCTTCCCCTTTGTGCCACCATCAGAGAGTGTTGGATTTACAACTAGAAGGAGATCTGTGCCACCAACAATGTTAGATTTACAAACAAGAGAGGTCGCACACTCTAATATCGGATACGAACCAAGAACAATACTATAGATTTCTTCCAATTACCTCTTTCGATAACAGGTTTTTTATGGTTCGGAGGGCAACAATGTTTTGTTCTGCAACTGTATTTTTTAATAATTGCCTCTCATTCCAACAAATCAACGTGCTACATTTTTCTTGAGTCCGTTTGTGCTTTCAAAATAAAAAAAAGAAAATGACTTCCTCCTCTTTTGCATGTGGCGGCTACTGTCAGTGCTCTCCCCTTTTTGAAGCTCAAAATTGAATGCAAAAATGTAATACGTCTCCTCTGCTTTACTGGACATTGCAGCCCTATATCACTAAAGCTGGAACTTCCAGGCATCCAACTTTAAAGCATTCTACATGAATTAGTTTTTTTTTTCATTGAAATTAATGGATTAAGGATACTCATTCCGTATTACCTAACGGAACATGAGCTTATTACTTTTTTTTTTCATTTTGTTAATTGTCTGAGATGAATACTAGTAAAAAAAAGAATAAAAAAGGATTTTGTTTGAACTTGAAAGCAAGTGGGTGAGGTGATTTGGTGTGTCCCAAACTTGTATTATCTTACCCTTTTTAAGTTGAACAAATTATATGACAAATTGAGTACATGTAAGGAATTAGGTTTGTATAAAATAGGTAAACTGTGTTTCACAAGTTAATTTTGGAGATGTCTTGTTCAATGCTGTAAGTGGTCAACTTTCTTGATAATGCAGATATTTTTTTTGCTAAATTTAAATCTATCCTCTCACAAACGTATATGTTTAACTTTTCAGTGTACTTGAGCAGGCCATCTAGCTTTGGTGGCAAGTTGACTCAAACGGGCAAGCAAGGAAATCTCCACTAATTGACCATTACCAAGTAATGAAACATGCCAACCATAAACTATTACATTTCTGAATCTCATTTTTGTTGGGTTTTGTTAAGGCTCTGGCAAGTGTACCAGATCGTATCAAGTAATATTAAAACGGTAAGTCCGAGTATCGTCTCCTAAAGGACTCTTAGGCCTAAACATTCGTGTGATGTTTTGAAATCCTAAGACTTAAATAAATGACAATTTGAGTTGTAAATTCAAAACTGAAATTAAAATGCATGCAAAAGTTGATCAATTGACAGTTGAACGATATGAATGAATGGTGTTGTTGAGGTTTATGGTTTCATCCTAATCCACTCTCAAATATCTATTATTCTTACTAAATTCGACTTTGTTATCAATGTTCATGCCACTTTCTAATTTACCCTAATCCCAATGTCTTGGTGAAAAGAGCCTACTCATAATTACTAGTTTACTATGTCTAGTCTCCCTAGCAATTATTCATGCATTTCATTGGCATAGAAGCTTTAGGCAATTGATCCTCCTATTCCTATGTCTAGGTAATATTGCTATCAAGAGAATTCCTCCAAGTCTAGACCTAACTATACGTGTCCATATAGAAAGCATAAAAGATTATGCGTTAATGTCTTAAACAAAGCATGAATTATAACGGAGGAAAAACTCAAACAAATGATAAACAAAGCATATGAATAAAGTAATAATCTTAATAAAAGAGAGTTTCAAATAGGATTACATCGTTCCCCAACAACAATGGAGTTTAGTTCACCATAGATATGGTGAAACTAGATGAAATAAATGAAAAGAATGAAAGATAAAACTCTAAAATTTGTAGATCGGAGCTTTCACATCCAAAATCCGCTTGTTAGGAGTGAAGAAGGTGTTTTTCCGTCCTTACTGTCAAAAGATAACATCTAAGGGTCTCACTGATCTATTTATAAACTGTGAAATATTATAGAAAAAAGGCCCAAGTCCAAAGTACAGCGCTCAGCACTGGGTTCACCTCTCAATGGTAGGTGGGGAACTCAAGTGGGACGCTCAGCGTTCATGCCCAGGCTGAGCGCTGGTTCTGGTGCTCAGTGGTAGGCGCAACTCTATCTTCTCCCCTTAGCATTAGCACTAAAGCGTTTGACAAAGGCTTTTTCAGAAAGCTTACGCTCAGTGCTGAAGTGACGTTGAGCAGTGGTTGTGATTCTTCATTTGCACCTTTTCTCATCGTTTCTTGAGTCTAACTCCTTCCTACTTCAATATCCTTCATTCAATTCTCGTTAAATCTTGTCAAAACAAGGAAAACCAAGCATAATACCCATAAAACCACCTTTGACTCTCTTATAACCTAACTAAGACAAAATGCACAATTTCAAGCTAGTTTCTAAGTCATAAAGGGTGTGTTTTGTATCAGAATCAATTATGAAAATAACGGTTTTTTAACCGTTATCAGGTTTATCATATAAGAGTACTTGTTGATTGTCTTCATTGTTGATGTTTGTTCTTTGCATGATTAAAACTCTTACTTGAAATGAGAATGCATTGAAAGACGTGAGAATTATTTATCTAATACTCTTGTCATGATCATATGCGTGAAATCTTCATAAGTGTATTTTTCATTCCATAGTATTCCAATTTAAAAACTACTGAATAACATGTTATATCCTCTCTTTCTATTACTAAATCAACATTTTAAAATCCTTAAATTTAGCCTCTAAGCATTCGAACTCTGATTCAGTTCTAGTCTCATTCTCTGTAATTTATACTGATTCAGTCCTAAATTCCAGTAATATACACCGAATCCTCTACTGGTATATGTTTTGAATAGGAAGATATATAATGAATCCAGCATACTCCCAAAAAAGAAATGAATCCAACGCATCTTCATTCTAAAAGAAAAGGAAAGATGCTTCTCCAATTCGAGCCCATCCTGTGTGCACCTTGCCAAGCCAAAAAAAATGATTATTTCACAACTCAAATTATTTCAGAAAATGATTATTCAAATTTAAATCAATTTTATTTACTTTACCTTTCAAATTTTGGATTATTCTCATTTAGCTACTTATTTTTAGGATGTTTACCCAAGATACATTTTCTCCTATAGATGATGGCCAACAAGGACAATTTTTAGAACCTAATGTAGGAGATTCAAATCAAAATGATGTTCCTGTAGACTTAAATCAAACCGAAAGTTCAACTCCTACTATTAACTCAAGAAGATTATTATCAGATGTTTGGAATCACTTTAAGAGACAAAATGTAGATGGAAAATGGAAAGCGATGTGCAATTAATGTTCCAAAAGTCTTGTAGGTGATGAAAGGCAAGGTACGTCACATCTGAGAAACCATTTCAAGAGTTGCAAGCTTCGAACAACACGGGATATCAGAAAATCTTTTTTAAAAACTCAAAAAGAAGGTGGTGAAACCGTAGTTGTTGGCAATTATGTGTTTAATCAACAAATAGCTAGAGATGCACTCCGTTAGATGATAATTCTACTTGAGTATCCAATGTCATTGGTTGATCACATAGGCTTTAAATAATTTTGTGCCTGCTCCTCGTACTAGTCAAGTTCTTGCTGAATTGTTGGTTGAATGTTTAATGGATTGGAATCTAGATAGAAAAGTTTCTACTTTGATAGTCGATAATTGCATTACAAATGATGTTATGATTGATCGCATTTTAGACAAGATTTCAACTACGTCTCTTATTTTGGGTGGCCAATTGTTTCACATGCGATGTTGTGCACATATATTGAATTTGATTGTGAAGGATGGTTTGTCCATAATTGCTAATGTCATTGAAAAGGTCAGAGAAAGTGCTAATTTTTGGACAACTACACCTAAAAGAGAAGAGAAATTTATAGAGACATATGCTTAATTGAATATTCCATTTAGAAGAAAATTAGTTGTTGATTGCAAAACTAGATGGAATTCTACATTTTTAATGCTTCAAGTAGCCATACAGTACAAATATGTATTTGACCGTTTATCACAATGAGAGAGTCAATATAAAGTTATGCCTAGTGCACATGATTGCCAAATGACACATGAAATTTGCCAAAAGTTGAATATATTTTATGATGTGACACTCTTGTTTTCTGGTACCTCTTATCCAATTTCCAACATTTTCATTCCAAAGGTATGTGAAATTAAGTTGGTTTTGATGGAATGGCTTAACTCTCCCAATTCTATTATTCACCATATGGCTTCGTCTATGGTTTTAAAGTTTAACAAGTATTGGAGTGTGATTAGTGGAGTGATGGCTATAGGTATTGTCTTAGATCCCAGGTACAAAATTGATTTGTTGGATTATTTTTTCTCTTAGATATATGATAATGAATCTGATTGTGAAATTGAAAAGGTGAATATTCTTTTTAAGGAATTGGTAAGAGAGTATGAAATGTACATAAAAGGTAAGAAGTCAGTTTCTTCATGTCAAAATCCAAACATAAATGTAGGCCAAATACTTGATGGAAAAAAAGATGTTTGGAGGAGAGAGTTTGCAAAACAACGGATTGCAAAGAAAAATGAACCATTAAATTATAAGTTAGAACTTGATTATTACTTGGAGGAACCAACACTACTGGATTTGGATGAAGAATTTGACATTTTAATTTGGTGGAATTCTAATGGATTAAAATATCCAATCTTAGAAATTATTGCAAGAGATTTTCTAGCCATTCCTATCTCAAAAGTTGTTTATGAGTCTTCTTTTAGTACTGGTGGTCGATTTCTTACTCCACATCGGAGTAGATTACATCCATACACTTTAGAAGCACTGATGTGTTCAAGATTGGCTATGGAGTGACATACAAGGTAATTAAATGAACAATTCAAATAACATACTTATATTCATTTAAATGATTGCCTATGACAAATGGATTTGTTTTCTTTTTTGAAGTTATTCAAAATTGAAAGTGGATAACATGAAGCTTAATACAATACTAGAGGAGATAATTGATGATGATGTTAGTAGTTTTGTTTATAATATTTTAATCTAATTTTATTAATAATGTCACTTTGTCATTGGTTGATCACTTTATTTGTATTTGTTTGTTTCAGGAATTAAGTGGTCAAAATGAAGATATGAGAGAAGAAACATAAAACTTGGAATGTTGTTTTTAGAACAATTATTTTTAAAATTACTTGTATTTGGAAGTATGTTTTTTACTATTAATTTGTATTAATTTGAATTTATGTTTTAATTTTTATTTACTTATCTCATTGACTTGATTTGGATATGTTTTAAATATTATTTGTATTTTTTTGCAATTTAATTTGAATTTCATTTAAAAAGTTAAAAAATATTTTTTTTAAATATTCGCGGGTTGAAAACAAGTATCCAACGGATATCCGTAGATTGAAAAAAATTCGCGGATTTTTTTTATGCGGTTATCCGCGTGGGTAGCGGGTCGGGTTGCGGGTACAGTTTTATCCGGCGGGTCGGATTGCGGTAAGCATTATCCATGCGGAATGAGGTGAGCGAGCGAATGACGAGAGATCTCAACCTTGGACTTTTGGTTTGAGGCGTGAAAGAAACTAACACTGTGAGTAGTAAGGTGATAACTCTTGTGTTTATGACTCTGCAAAGCGTGAATACTATTACAAGTGCACACCTATGGTTAAGCCCTACGTAAAAAGGCATGTATCCGGATAATTGAGTTTAGTGTGAATTGTGTCTGTATGTTTATATTGGATTGGTATCTTATAAGTGTTTAGTTGATATTTTTTTTTTTGTTAGATATATTATCTTTATTTTATATTTATCTTTTATCTTTAGTTATTTTGTTATTGTTTCTTATTTGTATTTTGGGTTTAGCTCATATTTCTTCTATTATAAATAGAGGGCCTTATGTGTATATTCAACATAAGGGAGATTAATTCCATACATAATTTTAACTATATTAAACATGGTATCGAAGTTAGGTTAGAGTCTATCATAGCGATATTTGTTATTTGTTAGACATATTGTTCCATACGCTATCAAACCACCCATTATTGTCTAGTCTCACCCTCAAGATGTATATACCTCGACATGAGGCGGGTGTGTTGGAAGTTCCACATCGACTAGATATAAGGCCAATTTAGAGTATATAAGTGGGTGCAAACCTCACCTTACAAGCCGATTTTGTGGGGTTGAGTTATGCTTAAAGTCCACTTCTTAACATGGTACCAAAGCTAGGTTCTTTTGAGGAAAAAAAATCTTTTGTTGCCTCTGCTACTACGCTTTTTGTCGATGGTGGCGCCATTTACCGTTGTCGGCGGCGACGCCATTGTCTATCGTCGTCGTCTATTGCAACCACTATCGCAGTTCTAGTTTCAACCAACGATCACATGGTCTCGATCTTCTCGACTATGCGATTGTTAACTCTCTATTTTTCCCCATTTTTCTGTGTTAATACTCTTCTTTTAGGTTAATTTAGCTTTTAATTTTCTAGAATTAAGGTAGATTAGAGTAATTAGGATAAAAATAGGTTTTTGGTAGAAATAGTGTTAATTTTCCCTTTTTAGTTAAATAAATAGTTTTTCTTAAATAAATAAGTTTTTAGATAAAAATGTTTAAGAAAATAAATAATTTTTAAGCTTTTATTTTTTTCTGCAGGATCAAATCTTTAAAAGCATTTGGGTTGCTGTGATTTCTGTTGGGCCACTGTGTGCATATGCAAATAGGCTGAAATGACATTAGGCTGCTTGTGAGACTGCAGCGTTTTGATAATTGATATTGTGCTCTTTTAGGCTGACAAATTAATTGAAACGCAACGTTCTGCTAGACAAGGTTAGAGGGGGTCCTTTATTTCGAGCCTCATTTGGGAAAAAGGCAGATTGGGAAAGCAATTGGGATTTTCTCCCAAATTCTCTCAACCCAGCACCTAGGGTTCCTCAAGCGCAGAAGAAGAAGTGTTGCAATGAAGCATAGAGGCTAGCTCCAGGGCCCAAGGCAAGAAAGCCCAAGAGGATGATAGGACCTAATGAAGCAGCCCAAGCTTGATCAGATTGGAAGTTGATCATAAGCACATGTTGAGCTGGAACGATTGAAGAACGGTTCAGAGTTTGTTAAAGATTGAGAGTGTGAAACTTCCAGAGTCAGTTGTTTGGTTCTTCCCCCTTTTCGTCTTTCTTTTCTTTTTTGTTTTGAACTATCCCTATAAAATGGAGACTTTGTAACGTAGTAGATACGTGCATTGGGTGACAGACAATGTACTTAGACTAGGTTTTTCATTCTCTCGCTTTAGAGTAGATTTCTTTACAACTTTCATAGGGTAGAAACTTTTATTGCTTCGTTGGGGTTCTTGGAGCTTTCCATTGGGTGACAGGTAGTGGGATTCTGAGTAACTCCGGTATCTTGTACTTTTTAAATTTAGTTTTCAATACCAATTTTATAATTGCTTTATTACGGTTTACATTGTTGATTGCCCCTTTTCAATTCAATTTACACTTCTTGCACTTGAATTTACTTTTCCAGCACTATTATTGATTCTTTGACTTTCTCGTATTGATCTTGTTCTTTTGATATTCATTTCCGAGTTTGATAATGTTTTTGAGTTGATGTTCTGATTTTGTTTCTTATTGGTCTTAGAGTAGTTTTATGATGCTTTTGATGATTGCTATGACACGTTTCAGAATTGTACAAATACTGGGATGATAAAATGAGTGAGAGCCACAAACTAATATTAATATAACTATCAAATCATAAAAAATTCAAGTCAACATGAATTTCAAAGTCATTTTTGGAGAAACACTTACCCTTGAAGCATGGTTCTCAAGTCATTTTTCATCTTCCTGTGCAGCAGATGAAGGTTGAAAAACAGTTATTTTCATATGTCATTTTAGACCAAATTACTTTCTTTACTGCTTAGAATGAGCTTAGAATCAAGCAAAACTCAATAAATGAGTCTGTAGAGAGTCAAAAGCTATTTTTAGCGATATTATGCTTGTTTTGCATTGTTTTGTAGCATTTTTGAGAAAGTGAAGAATGAAGTTGAAGATGAAGGTCGTAGAATCAAGAAAAGGGAAGAAAAATGAAGAAGTGAAGAGTCGACGTACCGCCCGGCGGCAAATTACACCACTGGGNGGTCCATTGCGAAGAGTGGCACCAGGCGGTGTAGCCAGGCGGATTTGCGATTAGAGGCAAACCGCCGGGCGGTAGACCCCTGCCGCCGGGCGGTAGCGCGGTTGAGGGAAACCGCTAGGTGGAACAAGTGTGACGCCGGGCAGTTGTCTGCTGGGCTTAGGCCTGTTTTCTGTTATGCTCCTCAGCTATAAATAGCCCTGTTGCGGTTTCAATCTCATTCTTTTGACAAAAGGGGGCGGCCAGACCTAATTTCACTATCTGGAGAGGATCTCTTGGATGCTTAGGCTCCTTTTCATCTTATCTAGGGTTTGCTTTTCCATTCTTCATCCATTTTTCATCTAGATTCACCATGACAATGGTGAACTAAACCCTATTGTTGTTGGGGGAAAAAATGTAATCTTTTGATAGTCTCTTTTATTGAAACTCTTGTTTATTTATATGGTTTCCATATGCTTTGATTATTAATTGTTGAGTTCTCATCTGTGCTTAATGCTTTTATTGTTTGACTCATTCGATAACTGTTGTTTGTCTTTATTGATACGGGGACGTGCAGTAATGTCATGAACTGGTGAGTAATTCCTGATTAAGCAATACCACCTAGGGATAGGGGTAGGACGATCAATTGTTTTTCACTTATGCTCTATAATGCTTTATTAATTGCTAGGGGAGGCTAGGGATAGCAAGCCAGTAATTAGTAATAGGCTCTTTTCGCCGAGGGATCGGGTTAAGGGTAGGCTAAGAAAGTTATATGACAATTAGTTAATCAAGCTAATAAATCAAGAGGAGTAAATAAGAGAGAACGGATAAGATGAAATTGTAAACCTCCAAAAACTCCATTCATCCATTGTTTTCTTCTCGTCAATTGAATCAATCTCTTTTGTATGTTTATATTTTGTTCTCATACACAATTAATTAATTTTTATTTTCAAGTCTTACGATCTTAATTCACACGAACGATAAGGCCTTTCGAGTCTCTTGGGAAAACGATACTTGGACTTACCATTTATTATTACTTGATACGATTTGGTACGCTTGCTAATCCGTTACCAAGTTTTTGGCGCCGTTGCCGGGGACTCGAGGTTTACTTTTTCAAGTAGTGTGGAGATTGAATTTGACTTCATTTTATGTTTATTTTTATTTTTATTTTTGTCCTAATAAATGTTTTCTAGGGTTTGTGCCTAATGTTTGCAGAATGCAGTTTAGACAAGAATTTGATTATGTGGGCACTCAATTCTACCAAAATAATTTCAACCACTGGTGGGAACCTCACTCAAACTTGAATCAAAGCCAGAATGGGCGAGATGTTAAGCAACAACTCTCTAGGCCAACAGAAACGTTGGGGGAAGCTAAGCAACGTTTATGGCAGGAACTTTCCTCTATGTCAAAAGAAGCATTGGGGGAAGCTGAACGAGTTTTACAACAGAAACTATTCTTCTTGCCAAAAGAAACGTTGGGGGAAGCACAAGAACGTTTAGTGCAGGAACAACACTCTTGCATATTAAAGTCTTTAGGCATTATTAGGGATAATACTAAAGTTAACCCTGAAGAAGAATATCAAGCCACTATCTCTAAAANTGATAAGGTTGTCAAGGAGGAAAAGATAGAGGAAGAAGAGATAGAGAGAGATTTAAAAGAAGAAGAAACAGAGGAGTTGGTTGAGGAAGATAAAGATGATGAGGGAGAAAAAACAGTGGTTAAGAAAAAAAGAAAAAAAAAAGAAGATATGCGAAAATAAAGAAGAAAAGAAGAAAAGAGAAAAAGAGAAAGTTGAGGGAGAAGAGTGAGAAAAAGAGGAGGAGAGGAAGGAAGAAAAGATCATATGCAAAACCCTTTCCTCATCAGAAGAAAAATCATAGGAAGGAAAATAGGTTCAAGTGCTTTATGGAGTTATTCAAGAAATTGGAGATTAAGGTTCCTATGGTTGAAACATGGAAACATGTGCTTGGTGTTCTCAACTTTATGAAGGAATTCAGTAGGAAGAAGAAAAAGAAAAGAATATCAAGCGAGAAGAATATCAACACCTACTGATGGGTGTTTGTAGGGGTCATCCCAATTGTTGTAAAACATTTTTTTTTATTTTATTTTTCATTTTTAGTCTAGGTTTATTTTTTTAAAAACTTGTAATTATTTGGTTTTTGGAACAATTTTTGGATGGCATCTACTAGGGGATGCTAAATTATTTGGAACTATGGAGAACACAGGAAGGTACACCTACTGATGGGTGTTGGAAGGATTTGCACTTACTGACAAGTGCTAAACAGGTTCGGGTTAGGCTCGTGACGTTAAACAAGCGCTACTAGGAGGCAACCTAGATTCTCTCTCTTATCTTTGCATTTAAATTCTTAGAATAGGCTGAATTTTATTTTTCGTGTGTATGCCTGACTTGAATACTTTTTCTGAAGATGTTTGACTGAATGATTTGCATGATGAGCCTATTTGATGAGGATTTGATGTGGATGAGAATTGAGTTGCAATGCATGTTGATATTCTGTGAAACAGATGGGTGATGACTTATGATTGTGGTTACGATGCTAGGTAGGATGTATGAATGAATATTGTGTGAGAAAGCATGTTGTGTGAGGTACTGAGCTCCAGAGTTTTCATTGTTGTATGTATTGTTCACTGGAAAGCATGAATGATATTGTCTTAATCTGGATGATTGATTGAATTGCATGTGAATGTCATATGATCAAGGCCATTTTTGAAAACCCTTCTCTAGCCAAATTTTCACCCACAGAGCTTAAAATATTATACCCTTTTTGAACCTTAGCCTTAAACAGGATGTGAACCCTTGTCTTGAAATTCTTTACCTTGAGTTGGGATGAGCTTAACTGTATGTGATAAAAAGGTTCAAGTTTGGGGTTGCATGGGAGAAATTGAAAAGTTGTTAAGAAGCATTGAACTTAAATATTGAAAAAGAAAGATGCATGAGAAAAAGAAAAATAAGAAAAAAAGCATGAAGATAGCTCAATGCAAAAGAAAAGGAAAGAAAAAGTTGGGAATGAGTGAGATTGGTGAGGAAGAGAGTTGTGCTTACTGTTGAATACTATGATAGCTCTCGTAACTCAAGGATTTTGTTTTCCAAAAAAACTAATTTTTCTTGTTAGCCCAACCTCATTACAAGCCTTGAAAAAGTCCTTTTGATGGCATTTGCATGTAAAGATGTTGATTGTTTGAGATGAATGGCAATTTTATTTCTTATGACTTGTGAATGATAGAGAGTTGGAGTGTCACCCTAAACACTTGAGTGATTGAGTGAAACACTTGCTTGGTATGAATTGTTAATTTTCATGAGTGCATTTTTGCTTAGTGGATTGGACATTCATAATGTGTAACATCTGTTGTGCAATCTCTGGATTGAAAGCATGCATTCATCTTAATTTGATTTCACTGAAGATTTGGGATTGAGTAGTGTCTGTCATGTACTTTAGGAGTGTTAAATCATTGGATGAAATAGTATAAAGCCAAGCTCTGTTTTGTTGCTGTTTTGTTTTGTTTGCTTGAGGACAAGCAAAGTTCTAAGTTTGGGGTGGTGATGAAGGTTGAAAAACAGTTATTTTCATATGTCGTTTTAGACCAAATTACTCCCTTTACTGCTTAGAATGAGCTTAGAATC
>NC_028358.1:8612284-8616208 GCF_000741045.1 Vigna radiata var. radiata
CGAACGATAAGGCCTTTCGAGTCTCTTGGGAAAACGATACTTGGATTTACCATTTATTATTACTTGATACGATTTGGTACGCTTGGCAATCCGTTACCAGCAGCGAACATAACAATACAATTGTACATTGTTTGGGAATGAGGACCAACAGCTGCTAGTGAGACCTATCATGAATCATAAATAGTAAGTAAACTAATTAAGTAAAGTTTAATGAACTTTTACATAAAACAACACATACCCGTCAATGTATGGCACAAGGTATACGTTTCTATTTGACTCAGCCATGCATGTTTGTAAATAATGTTGTTTGCTTTCAAGTGTGTTACCAGAACGTTGAATGGTCTGAGGTTCAACAAATCCGTACATGGCAGACCGACCTTGGTCTACAATGATTGTGTCCATGTACCTATAACAAAAAAGTTAAGTTGTTAGAAACTAGTAATCTAAATAAAACTAATATGGAAGACAAAATTAACTATCTTACATACACCATAGTTGAATGATGGAAATATTCAACATCCTGTCTCCCACAATGATCTCTGATACATCATTGAATGTGATATATACTGGCAAATGGGCGGGGAGACCAAATACTCTTAAATCCCAGTATATTTGTATTAATCCTTTGTTGAACCTAGGTATATTCTTGAAATTAGTTTTGCTAGAGGATCATCCTCGGCTTCAGTCATGTCATCATCTTCAACTATTGCTGCCTCATGCATCGGCTACTTCTGAGGACATATGAACTGAAGATAAGATATACAATTATGATTAAAATATTATACCTGTGGTGTAGCAATGTGTGAGATGATCAATTCTCTAGGCCAGACTATAAAAGTTCTTATGGTCTCCCCCACAAACTGAACTTCTAGAGTGGGTACAGGCACCTGAGCTTGTGGATCCCGAACCTTGTCAATCATGACACACACGTGCTGGGGTAATATGGGAACACAATGAATAGTCTGGCCTCTCTCAACTACTTGTTCGACAACCACAATGCGTGGGGGATCCCCATCAACCAACAGCTCATATTGACCACTATACTTAGTAGGTTCTACAGCGGAGCAGGATCCTCTAGTGCTGACGTGAGTTGGTGTGGGAGCTTAAGTGAGCAACCCTAAGGAGCCCTACGTCATGGATTGCAGCTTCTCTTCAAGCGCTCTTTATATTTGCTTTTGTTCTTGTAGCTGATCATTGAATCGGTCCTCCATTTTTATCATGCTTTGACGAAGTCTTTCCTCCCACTGAAGATCCATCTTCCTTGGTGCCTCCTGATTCGTTGATTGAGTGGTTTTTTGTGTAGGGCCAAAGTAGTCACGAAGACCAATCGTCCTAGGAACTCCACGTACATGTCCTGGGTGCTCCGGTTTTCCAATGGTCGTTGTTAGAATGTCGTCCCTACCTTGAGCAGTAAATGTTCCCTGTGTCTGTTGCTCAACCAACTCATCCTGCACATAAAAAAAAAACTTTATAACTTAAAAGACATGGTATGATAAATAAACAATCAAACAATGTTTAGAGTTTGAACTTACAATTCTCTATGAGATCAATGCAGCTGTGGCAGATGTCATGTTCCCATTTCATTTCTTCCGAGAAAACTTCCACAGCTCGTACCTAGTAAGTGGAGGTGCAAGGTGCGGGGACTTAAGCCCCAACTCATTTGCTCGGCTCTTTTTAATTTTCTTCTTAAGTTTTGCATAATCACCTCGTGATAACAAACGTGGTGCATCATTTAGCCTTTGCCTTTCTTGGGCAGCTAACCTTTTACCCTGTAAAACCATGTATATTCATAACTATAAAATAATAAAAACTCCTTTAAAGACGTTGTAGATGTTAATATAAATACCTTCCATTCCTCACTCTCTCTAGATGCACGAAACTGCATCCACTCTTCCTCTATGAAGGAATAATGCTCACTTGGATTCTCATGTTGTCTGTCTCTAAACACATACAGACGTGTCAGCCTTGTCTTGAAATCCCTTCATCTCTTCGGTATATGTGATAACACTTTCTTTCTCATCTGAAGTGTGTTTGGAACAACATAATTTAGCTGTTTAAAACAAAGAACATGTTAATGACATAATAAGATTAAAGAAATAAGTATATGAAATTTCTTTTAAGAAAACATACCTAAAGATCTTGCCATAAGAGAGGTTCTTCTCAACCTCTGGGACGTCATCCCAACTTGCATGAAGGATAGAAACATGGCTTTTTGCAAGAACACCAAAACACCCTTCTCATATTCTTTAGATATGTGACGTTCATTCATCCAACTTCGATCCATACTATGTTCGTAACATACTTCATCGGTTTCAATTTTTTAACTCTCACAAGGTTATGCCCTATCCATTCAGAAACATTATATTTCATAAATTGTTAAGACATGTGCAAAGAAGTCTACAACATAAATTTGATAAGATTTTGGCAGCATTTTGCATTGGTCTCCGAAATACACGAAATGAGAGTAGTCAAGGATGACCACAATCAAATATGCATCTGGAGAACAACACAAATATTGAACCGAAATTTCATGAATCTTATGCATAAACTCCAATGTACATGTTATAATAAATTTATGAAAAATAATTTTCCCAAACTGTCCAAACAAACAATTCAAAATTTAATACAAACGATTAAAAGATTAATCGTTTGTGTTAAATTTCAAACGGGAACTAAGTTTCACTCAATGATGTGATACTTATAATCTAACATGCCAATTATAATAACACAACTAAACTTTATCACATGCATATATTAAAAAGCCAATAACACATGCATACCTAAAAGCCAAAAACATGCATACAAAAAAGCCAATAAAATGCATATACAAAAAAGCCAATAAAATGCATATACACAAAAGCCAATAAAATGCATATACACAAAAGTCAATAGCATGCACACACAAAAGCCAATAACATGCATAGTGTAACCCCACTATTTTGAACTCTACTTTTGTCATCTTCTTCCTCTGTTTGAAAAAAAAATATTGTTTATATAGTACCCACCATATGTAATGACATCTGTGTTCGACCCACGAGATAACCTCAATAGAGTGTCAGAAACATGTGGAGTTACATAAATCTTTTTCTTAAACCATTGTAAGAAGGTTTTGAAATGTTCATTAAGATGCCATTTTTCACTCATTCCTGGGTGTGATGCCTTTATTTCATTAACGTGTTCAGAAATGTAAGGAATGACATCATCAGTATTGTTTAAGATGTACAAATGAGCTTGATCAACTTCTTTTCTACTAACTCTTTGAATCCTTACACCACGAACACCCTTACCTTCACAATTTCCTTCATGTCTACTCTTGGGAAGACCCATTGGTTCACAACTTGGCATATAACTTGAACAAAATTCAACGGCTTCTTCTGTAACGTATCACTCTATGATTGAAGCTTCTGGTCGATACTGATTCTTGACATATCCCTTTAAGATTTTTAGGTATCTTTCCACAGGGTACATCCACCTTAAGAAAACCGGCCCACATATTCAAATTTCTCGAACTAGGTAAACATTCAAATGAACCATGATATAAAAAAAAGAAGGTGGAAAATACATCTCCAATTCACACAGTAGTCTTATTCCTTCATTTTCCAATTGATCTAAACCTCGTGGTTCAACAACTTTCTTGCAAATGGCATTAAAGAACAAACTCAAACGTGACAGAATACCCCTAACAGAAGGAGATAACATGCCTCGAATAACAACTGGTAACAATTGTTGCATCATGATAAGCTGTCGTTGAAGCTATCAAATTAATACTACTTTTCAAGGCAACTTCAGTATTGCCTAGTAGTATTCAAGAAAGTAGATAGGGCTAAAGTAACCCTAAGTCGTCTCCCAACGAACACGGAATTGCTTTCGAATATCTGACTCTTATGAATGTTATGCAATGCTTATGAGTAATGATTAAAAACT
>NC_028358.1:8617378-8632286 GCF_000741045.1 Vigna radiata var. radiata
TTTATGCAACTAAAAATCACATTTTAAGCATCTTTAATTCCCAAACCCAACAAATCCAATTGTCACAAATTCACTTTAAATCAATTATTTAAGCACAAATATCTCATCAAAAATTTCAATTTTAAAACATAAATGTGGGCATAAATATGCACTCATCACATCAATACATCACAATCATGAAACTTTAAACCAACTAACTTTAGCTCTTGCATAGAAACAAGGTTACTAATATTTGAAGAATAACCTTGTGGAACCTTCACACTTCTTAAAGAGTTACAAAAACTTTGTTTTTCTTTTTTAGAAAGAGTGTGACAGGGTGGGGGCAGATAGGTGTGTCTTCCTATTTTTTGTGGATGTAACTCTGATCGGATTCGCATTTCAGCCAAATCTTGTCGTGCTTTTATTCTGTCTTTGCTCTTCCCTTTCACGTTTAATAAAGTTCCGATGATACTGTCACAAACATTTTTTTTTCAACGTGCATCACATCAATACAATGTCTAACATGAAGTTTACTCTAGTATGGAAGATTAAAAAATATTGACTGTTTCTTCCAAACGTTTTTTGCAAAGGTACTTTTATGATGTTTTCCGAATACAATGTAAATGTTTTTTACTTCGTTGTACACCTCTTCCCCATTCCAGGGTCTGGACACAACCTTATCCTCAACGCTTCCATTGAATTTTTTTTCAATCTCCGATAAGGGTGATTGCGAGGAAGGAATTTTCGATGTCTTGCATATACCGTCTTCTGACCATGCTTCAATTGAAGGTAACTAGTGTTTTCTTCACAAATCGGACATGCAAAATGACCTTTAACACTATAACCGCTCAAGTTTCCATAGGCTGAAAAATCATTTATAGAGCAAAACAACATTGCAAACAGAAATTTTCTTCAACATCTGAATCAAACACTTCGTCACCTTCTTCCCACAACAATTTCAAATAATCAATTAAAGGTTTCAAGTAAACATCAATTTCATTGCCAGGTTGTTTAGGACCCGATATCATCATTGAAAACATCACATATTTTCTCTTTATGCACAACAAAGGAGAAAGATTGTATATCATCAACATAATTGGCCATGAACTGTGTTTGGTACTTAAGTTCCCATAAGGATTCATACCATCAGTTGCAAGTGCAAGTCTTAAGTTTCTTGGATCTGCACCAAATTCTAGAAATGTTTCATCAATCTTCTTCCACTATGGTGAATCAACTGGGTGTTGAAGAAGATTATTGCACTTTCTTTCGACAACGTGTCATTTAAGGTTCTTTGCATCTTCTTTAACAAAGAACATACGTTTCAACCTAGGTATTATAGGCAAATACCACATCACCTTAGCAGGTGCACCATCATTACCTTCATTAGCAGTGTTTCTGTTAGATTTCTTTTTAAAACGGGATAAACCACATGTTGGACAATACTTTAGCGAAGCAAACTTCTTTATGTACAAAACACAATCATTGGAACAAGCATGTATCTTTCGATATTCAAGACCCATTAGACATAAAAAAATTTTGGCCTCGTAATTACGAATAGGTAGAGTATTATTTTATGGAAGCATCTCCTTTAACAACTCTGTGAAACTTTTATCGGTCCATTATTTCCTTGCTTTTAAACTAAACAACTTCAAAGTTGCAGACAGACGTGTAAAGTTCGAGCAGCCTTGGTATAGCGGTTGCCCTGAATCATTGATAAGAGAATCATACAAATTAGCTCTTCCAAAGTTATCTTCACCAACATCACATATCATGTCTGTAAGACCCATGATAAGAAATTACATATTTTAGGTTATTATCTTTTTTTTTTTTCTATGTGTTATGATATTAAATGTTTGAGTTCGTTTTTATTCCTTTTGAGATTTTGATGGAGTAAAGTGTGATGAAAGTGAATAAGAAATTACTTCATTTTATTTCTCGAAATTGGTTGCAGATAATTTAAATGTGATGTTTGTTTTATGCTATCAATAAATTGGTCTCGACCNAGTGGTGTTGGTGGCTGTTTGAAAAGGGTGTAAGCCCTTGAATAACAAAGAGTGGGACCCACGACTTTTATTTTTTATTTTGGATAAGAGAGAATGGGACTTGGGTTTGAAATGGTTCTCTGCATGGTAGTCACGTGGGGAAGAGGGTTTCTTTCTGTCATCTATTTTAAGTTGCAGGGGTAGGTTCTAATTATTTTTTTTTCGNTTTTCTTCATGTCTGCAAGTAGAGTGCGCCTCTTCTACCTTAACCAAGATAGGAAATAGTAAAGGCATATAATTAGCATTAAAAATAATACAACCGAAATCATAACTGAATAAGTTATATTGGGGAAAGGTGTAGAATAGAAAAGGAAACTTTAGGTAGAGTCTTAAATCAGAAATAATCTTGTTTAATGAGGAGGGGGCCACGAGGCTCTGGGAGAACAGAAGGTAAGCAAATTTGAAGTATTATATTTAGAACCAGGAGAGTAGAGGGGTGGGGGGAGTTGTAAGGAAACCCTAACACATAATAGTAAGAAGAAAAAAAAAAAAAAAAGAAGAAGAAAGAAACCGTGAAGCCGTGAGGAGAGCTAGCAGCTGTCGTGAGCGAGGAGGGCCAATCTATATTGTTAGGACCGAGGAGGCTAAAAGCTTTGCTGGAAATACCAGGTAAGGGGAGTAAACCTTGACATATTCTGTATGGATTTTGTGATATCTGTAAGCGAGGGAGGGGTGAAGATTTCATGTATGTTATGGTCTTGCTTGTAAGTGTGCATGTATTTTATGGATGGAGTATAGTCATGCGTAGGTTGCATATGAATGACTCAGATTACTTGTATACTGTCTTGATGCCTAAATACTGTATGATGGTGGATGAGTCTTACGTTCTCGGTTCTTTTTTTTTAAGTCTGTTTGTTTTACTTAACCAAGAGTGCAATGTCGTTCTTCTATATAGTGGGATAGAGGCCTAGTTTTGGTGCTACCTTCCGTAGACCGATGGGCGTGTGGGTTGGGAGTGTCATCTTCTTGTAGAGAGTTAGTCGCATAGTTAGTGAGAGAGAGGCTATGAGTTTTGGGTCTGAGTGGTGAGAAATAAGGAAGAGAAAGGTATGATGGGTTGGGGCGATATGATGGGAGCGAGGGTGTTGCGCTTAGTGCAAAATAATTTTAGAAACAAAGGAAAGGAATGAGTTATATTGAAAAAGTAGAGTTTGGGTGGGAATAGTTCTAGCGTGTGTAGAATTATGAGCGAATGAGAGTGGGGTTTCATGTGGGTGCACATTTCAGCTCCTGAAGGTAGTGGGTATAGGGGAACCGTGAGCATGGACATGAGTGTTATCACCGGCAGAGGGGTTTAGTGTTAGTATAGAAAGTAGACAAGGATAGAAGGAGAGTGTGTTGAGGAAGGTGACCATAGCAAGTGAAACTTGTAAGAAAGGGCACGGACTTAGAAAAGAGAAGAGTAGAAATTTTATAGAAGTTGGATTACGTACCAGAGAATAGGTTGAATGAAGAAGATGAGTTTCTTTTTTTCTNTATGCATGAAAGTTACGCACCTTAACTTAGGTGAGAGANAAAGGAAGTTAATAGGGAGTAGGGGAAAAGGTTTGAGGATTTAAGTGATGCGGGGTCCACGCCTTTATTGGTATAATTAAGTTCTAAGCAATGTATATATATATATGGTAAGGTAAGGGTTACGTACTGTAAGTTAATGTATTATATTAATATTATTAATATTATATATGTATATAATAAAGCGGGAGTTTGACATGAGTAAAAGAAAATGTTAAATAAATGGTAATGTTGGGATTGGTGCACGGTTATCAAGTTGCAGAGAAGGTTTTTCTTTATTTTGTTGCTGGTATCCTTTCGGTAATTGAGGGATTAGGTGAGAAGATGATATTTCTTTATTTTTTTTTTTTTGTTTCATGTTATTATTATTATATTTTTAATATGCTTAAAGATGTTAAAGTTTGGGAATTCTTCGGATGATTGGTTGAATCAGCGTGAATAGATCTGCCTCCATTAAAACTGTCATGTATTGGGAAATCGATAATTTATTTTCTGGAATTATTTGTTGCTAGAGGATGGTGGGTTGTTACATGTAATCCGAATGGGAAAGGAGATTTGTGTTTAAACTTGAAAAGATTTGGTTGTATTATGCATATTATTGAGAAATTGTATTCATTGCTGATATACGAAATCATGTTATTTTCTTATACTTGTGTTGGTCATGGATGGATGTTCGTACTATGTTACGATAAGAATGTATTGGACTCTCATTCTTTGAGATAGTGATTCGAGTGTCACCTCCTCCTATGTGGGGATGTGGATGTCTCGCCCATATGACTTCGGCTCGTGTGAGTATAGTGCTCGTTGGGTGTTTCCCACCGAAGTTTTTACTCGTAATTCCTTGAGGAGTCGGGGAGATAGGTCAGAAGTTGCGATGGAAGACAACTCGAATTGCCCTGTTGGGAACAGGTTTCTGTTAGTGATAACAGGAGTATGACGACACAGTAAAAGGAAACAACATTGCATATTTAGTGCATTGGCTATGATATCATTACAATGATTTGTGTTATAATATTGCTTATGTGATTATTGTATATGCTACCTATGATATTTCTGGTTGCTCACCCTTTTATGTTGTGTTTGTGGTCTCCACCTACGATGATCGTACTTGTACGAGAGTAGATGGAGTTGCAGATAAGGCTAGTAAGAAGTAGACGATGAGAGCTGGGAAGTCCGAGTTCGGGATTATTATTTAGTATTTTATTCGTTTACTTTGAACTTTTAAAATTTGGTTTTCTTGTATGAGACACTCTACGAGACTCTATTTTTGTTAAACTACACTCTCAAGCGTATGTTCTGCTTCCGCGATTTAATTTTAACGATTTTATATTATATATAAAAAGATTATTGTTGCATTTGAAATGTTAAAAGAATTTTTTTTTTACTCGTGATACCCTGTTAAGGGTGTTACAATGTCCTCTAAATGATCACTCATTCATTCTTCCACATAATTCGTTCCTCGTGACGTGGTAGGCTGGTCTAGTACTTCTCCATGCCAAGTCCAAAAGGTATAAGTTCTCATTATGCCGAACATGAATAAATGGTCATGCAAATTGCCTAAGTCTTGTTGTATTTGATTAAGACAACGAACACAAGGACTAAAATATGTCCCATTCACAGACTTTGCATTTTCTTGAACATATTGCAAGAACACTGAAACACCCTTCTCATATTCTTCAGAGATGCGACGTTCATTCATCCAACTTCGATCCATACTATGTTTGTAACATACTTCATCAGTTTCAATTTTTTAACTCTCACAAGGTTAGGCCCTACCCATTCAGAAAAATTATATTTCATAAATTGCTAAGACATGTGCAAAGAAGTCTACATCATAAATTTGATAAGATTTCGGCAGTATTTCGCATTGGTCTCCGAAATACACGAAATGAGAGTCGTCAAGGATGACCACCATCAAACATGCATCCAAAGAACAACACAAATACTGATTCGAAATTTCATCAATCTTATGCATAAACTCCAACGTACATGTTATAGCAAATTTATGAAAAATAATTTTCCCAAACTGTCCAATCGGACAATTCAAAATTTAATACAAACGATTAAAACATTAATTGTTTGTCTTAAATTTCAAACGGGAACTAAGTTTCGCTCAATGATTTGATACTAATAATCTTACATGTCAATTATAAAAAACAACTAAACTTTGTCACATGCATATATTGAAAAGCCAATAACACATGCATACCTAAAAGCCAATATGAAATCATACAAAAAAGCCAATAAAATGCATATACACAAAAGCCAATAACATGCATACACAAAAGCCAATAATATGCATACACAAAAGCCAATATCATCCATACAAATTAAGTTTTCAACAAAGAAGCTAACCATTTTAGCAGATTAAATTAGCAATGGAGAGAAATGAAGGAATGCATGCCCAAAAACGCAGGCCAAAACGGGTCACAAAAGTAGCCGAATAGGACACCAGAAACTACAACAAAACACAACGAAAACTAATTTTATCGGTTCAAATGGAAGATTTTTCATCAAAGGCTAATTGAATAAGAGTAAAACTAAATTTAAACGGTACAAAACAGAGAAAACGAACCTGGAAATCAATGTTGTAGAGGAGAAAAACTTGAGGAAGAAGACGATGAATAATCGTAACTACTCGCGGGTTCGCGTTATGCTGTTTAAGGTGCTATCGACGTCGGTTCAACGGGGGGGGTCAACGTTTATAATAGTATAGACGTCGGTCCTCTCACTAATATGATGTCTTCATGATTTAAAAATTAATATTTGCGCGGATTATAGACGTCGGTTACTGGGGAACTAACGTCTAATTTAACTCTTCACCTACCTATCAGGCCTATAGATGTCAGTTAGGAGGGCTCCGACGTCTATATGGCGGAAGAGTAATGACTATTCACCTACCTGTCATGCCTATAGATGTCGGTTAGGAGGGGCCCGACGTCTATAATCGTGTATATACGTCGAGGTGGTGGGATCCGACGTCTATGGCGGAAAAGAATGATTATTCACCTACTTGTCAGACCTATAGATATCAATTGGGAGGGACCCCGACGTCTTTAATATTATAGACGTCAGGTCCCCTCCCAATCGATGTCTATAGGCCTGACTTATTTATGAACTTGCCAGCGGTCATTAATTTACATCAATTCCCCCTAGAACCGACGTCTAAAGAGTGACGTTAAAAGCCAATTCTGCACTAATGTTTGAATTTAATATCAAATTTATTATTCTATCCAATCAAGAATCTCTTACATAATTTTTTCTAGAATCTAATATAATCTAACAATCTAATCACCTAAGAAAAAACATTAACAAATTTATCAAACTTGAGAAAACTCTCATTCTCAAGAGAGTTTTATGTCTCTGTATTACTATTTTATATATTTTATATATGTCTGTTTTGCATTATCATTATTTGTAATATTTGATTTAGTAGTTTTATATTATTAAATGAGATATTACAATACAAATTTTAAAAATATCATGGATTTTGATATAAATAATTTTTTTAAAATATTATTATAAAATGGGTATTTGAATCTTGGTATTAGTTATACTTATTTGTTACTATTTTTTTTAATGGAAGAGTATAAATAAATATATTAAATTAAGTGTATATGTGCCAAAATAACTTTTTCCTAGTAAAATTATTCTTATATACTGTTTATTTTTTATTTTTGAAAAGTGATAACATAATATATTCTAAAGTTATCTACTGATGCTAAAGGGTAAGGTTTTGAGGAAATTGTGGAAATAATATATATTTCTAATTTTACTATAACTTTCACCACTATTTTAAATTTAATAATAATTATTCATAAGATAAAATCCTGCAAATTGATTCAACTTATTAGATTTTATAAACAAATTAATCAAGGCATCTTAATGGGTGGTGAAGAAGTGAAAAGAAAAATGTTTAGCTTAAATCTTTTTAAGCCCAGATAAACAAATTGGGCCCACTGAGCCCATTATGAAACTCCACCTCACTATCCCAATTTCCAACCTTTCCCCTTCTGTTATGACTTGGAGTACAGCCTGGTTTGAATTTCGCTTGCAACACCGAACTACCCCCACTTGAAATTACAAATATACCCCTACTAGTTCCTCCATAACCCATTGTCAGCAACGGTCACGAGGACATAACAGTAATTCCATCCCTCACATCAAAACTACCACCGCTAACCGTAGCAAACCACCACCGGAACGAAACCAAATTCCTCTCTGCTTTCTCTCTGTCTGTCTCTGAACGAGATCCGATCAACCCTAACCCTGATTCCCAATTACTGATTCCTCTGATTTCGCCGTAGCGACGATGGGCGATTTCAATCTCGCCCTGGTGATCGTGGCGGTGGTGGTCTGCGTGATCGTGTTCCTCGTCAACGTGTACCTCTTGGTTAACTACCAGCATCCTGACGATGCCAACCAGGCCTACTTCCCCAAATTCGTCGTCGTTTTGGGCCTCTCTATCGCCGCCATCTCCATCCTCATGCTCCCCGCCGACGTGGCTAACCGCCATGCCTGCCGCCACGCGATCTACAACGGGGCGTGCAACCTCACGCTCCCCATGAAGGACCTCTGGCTCGCCGTTTACATTGTCGACGCCATCCTCGTCTTCTTCGTCATCCCATTCGCCATGTTCTACTACGAGGGCGACCTTGACAAGTACTTCTTTTTTTGTTTTTTCTTTGTTCGGTTTTAAATTTGAATTGTTGTTAAGTGTTTCATGGATTTGAATGAAATGTTGTGTTGGGTGTGTTTTGCTTTGTGTGCAGGACTATGGGGAAGAGGATTAAGAGTGCGTTAATGTGGATGGTCACCACGGCTATAGTGTGCGCCCTCGTTCTGGGGATTTTATACGGTATGAATGATTAATGTGATGATGCTGTAAACACTTTGAGTCGCATTATGTTACGTGACTTAGCCTCTTTTTACTTAGTCGTGTAACTTAGGACTGAATAGTGCTTTGCGTTTTAGTTGGATGTGTTTTGCCCAGGACTAAGAATATTAGAAATGGGATTGGGGAATTGCGTGTATAAGGGTTATGGGTTGGGTTTTTTTTATGGATGTGGTTGTGCGGTTTCTTCAAATGAAAATGAAAGGAGAATTTCGTGTAATTGTGCATGTGGGGAGAAAGAGTGGGACGTATCACATTTGAGGGGGTTTCAGGTTGCTCCTTTTAGTGATGACAGTCTAGAGGCCTTTCAGAGGTTTTTGTTAATCAAACAGTTTTGGTTGCTGTCTTTCTTGGCGTTAGATGACAGGCGGGGAGGACTCTTTGACAATTAAACTGGTTTCATTTCCGTGACAATGTTCTCCATTTGGTGTAGGACTAAGGAACGAAAATCATTCTACACAAAATAAACAATTGAAATGTTTAAAATTATATTTATAGGTGTAAAAAGTATTGCATAATTCATAATCTTCCTTAAAGAGTTAAGTTCATGATTAAGAATTTGCTCATTGTTGTTTCAAGAAGGATAGTCATCTTTATTTGTCATTTCAAATTCAATTTAATAAAGATATACTACAAAAACCCATCTTAAATCTTGAGTTAATGTTTTAAATTTGATGTGGTTTAATATGAGATTTAAACTGTTTGCTTATGCTTCTCTTCCATGATTGATCTATTAGGGCTGGTTGGTAAGGTGGACTTTACTGTCAGGCATCTCTCTTCATCCACAACTGCATTTCCTAGCACATGGACATTCAATAGTAATGAACAATGTATTGGAAATGGTGTCCATCAGGTCTTTTTCTGTACCAGTTTCTGTTTTTTAGCTGGTTTTGATGTTTTCAGCGGTAATATTTTTTCTGTTGCTCATACTCTGCATTTCCCCCCCACATTGTCTTTAAACCAGTGCTCAGCTTACACTGCCAGTCCTTCGTCAGAGAAAACATGGACCATGCGTAGTACCTTCCCAGAATATGTTGTTGCACTCGCTACTATTGTT
Source organism: Vigna radiata var. radiata (assembly GCF_000741045.1). Classification (NCBI taxonomy): domain Eukaryota; kingdom Viridiplantae; phylum Streptophyta; class Magnoliopsida; order Fabales; family Fabaceae; genus Vigna; species Vigna radiata. The sequence goes on from NC_028358.1 coordinate 8,626,863, forward strand.
GGATCCGTGCTTTTTGCTGTAAGCTCAATCTTCATTAAATTTAACTTTTCTTTTAAAATTCATGCTAAATATTTGGCCTAGATTTTTAGGCTTGTTTGGCCAAATTATTGTATTGAATAAAGGACTACTCTTGTGGTTATAGATTTTTCAGTGTGAGAGTGAATGAATTACAATATGGCATTATTGTATTCTCTTTCGAAATTGAGATTTTCTTAACACCCTAAAAATATAATAAAAGTACTGAACAGAAGAAAGAAACTTTCTCTTAATGGATTTGTGGATTTATTTAAATACGCCTTCTGTAGGTAGTGGTTTTCTTATTCATGATATTTGATCACTGTTCTCTATTCAATCCAGATATTTGGCGGTGTTGGTATTGCATGTCTTCCATTAGGACTTATATTTGCATTTATTCGGCGTCCAAAGGCTGTTATCACTCGCTCACAGTATATCAAGGTGCTGTATATTGTTACTGAATGAAATGTAATTCGTTAGCTTTGTATTTGTTTACCTGATATGCTATACTATATTCATGGTGTTGTTGGTTTGGTTACTGCAGGAAGCTACTGAACTAGGTAAAAAAGCAAAAGAATTAAAGAAAGCAGCTGAGGCTCTCCGTCAAGAAGAAAAGGGTGGTTCAAAGGGTAGAAAGTTTCGTAAAAATGTGAAGGCAGTCGAGAAGGTAAACAAATACTTATAAATATCAGTTTTCTTTACTTTATTCTTTAAGAATTTTTGTGGAGACAATTGTTAGCTTGGGCTTTCCATATGAAATTTGATGCTGGCACCATATACTTTACAGTTGTTGAAGCATTTTGTGAAATTAAAGTGGTTTACTTATAAATATCACATAATTCTGCAGGAGGTGTTTCAATTAGAAGAAGACGTAAAGCTTCTTGAAGAGATGTATCCTCAAGGGGAAAAGGTCCATGATCAAATTTCTATTTATTTATTTTTTTAATTTTCAGGTATAATCAATGTGTAATGTTTTTCCCTCTGACTAAGCCTGCATGAATATAGGCTGAGACAACATGGGCACTAACGATTCTTGGTTATCTGGCAAAACTTGTTTTCGGAATTTTAGGGTAAGCTATGAAGTGTGTGGTTGCAGTATGATCCTTCTGACCTGTTGAACATTTTTAGCAAGTGTTATGTTTCTTATCTATTTGAAAACTGTTAACAGGTTGATTGTTTCCGTGGTGTGGATCATTCATATTATTATCTACCTATTAATTGATCCACCACTTTCTCCTTTCCTGAATCAAGTTTTCATCAAGCTAGATGATGTATGGGGTACGTTGGAAACGTCTGGCTATTTTCTTTCTTTTAGTTATTATTTATGCTAGAATAAATACATTATAAAATTTATTCAGTAATCTAGATGATATATGTAATTTGTTATTTCATCAGGTCTTCTCGGCACTCTTGCATTTGCATTTTTCTGCTTCTACCTTCTCCTTGCTGTGATTACCGGTGCCATGGTGCTTGGACTGAGACTAGTTTTTATTACTATACATCCCATGAAGTAATTTAAGTGCTATAGATTTATATTTCATTCTCCATTTTGGTAGTTTGGCATCCCTATTTGTATCTGACAATATGATCTTATATCTGGTAGGTGGGGAGCAACTCTTATGAACTCTTTTCTATTTAATGTGGGCCTTATTCTTCTTTCTTCCATTAGGTAAGTATAGTCTCTGCTGTACATTCCTAATGGGGTGCTGTGTATTGAACTTAAAGCTTCTAGCTTCTGCCTGAGTGTCATAAAGTTTATGATATGGTTTTTTGTTTTTCGCTTACATAATGTAAGAAGAGTTTCACAAGTAGTGCTGCATGTTTAAGGCACTTGTATGCTGCTGTCATGATCATGGCATGCTGTACACCCTCGCTGAAAGGTGTATTATTTTACCTTGTAGTGTGATCCAGTTCTGCTCCACAGCCTTTGCCTACTATGCTCAAGCAACTGCAGCCCAGGAAATATTTGGCCACACTTTGGAGTCTCTTCGAGGAATTAAATATTTATACAAGTGAGTCAATCTGAATTTCTTCTGCCTCTACTTGCATGCCTTCTCGTGGGGCAAAAATGGTTACTTCTTTCTGCTAACTTACGAATCAAGAGTACACTATGGATTTATTGTTCCAATTTTGACCTATTGTATAGTTTGAATTAAGACAAGAGTTTGTAAACATTGAATATGGCTATAATGTGGTAGTAATACATTTTAGTTGAGTTTGACTGACTGATTATTCCATTACAGGTACAATGTGTTCCAAATTGCGTTTGTTGTTTTAGCTGGATTGACCTTTGTGTATTACGCTGCGTTTGTAAGTTTACCTTTGCAAAGTTAGTTCCAACTGTTTAAACGTTTGTTAATATTTTACTGATACTAAAAGTTTATATAACACGGAAATATCAGGGATGGAGAAGAAAAAAACCTAGTGGCAGGTTCCAATTATCTACATAAGGGAGGGCATGGCACAGCCTCTGAAGAAGCACTTTCTGGAGTGAGCCATCGGAGATTCCTTGCGTCAAACCCTTTAGAATGGTTTTTATATTTGGATGTGTTTTTGGCTAGTTTTGTTTGATGTTGAAATCTATAGAGCAAACTAATCATCATCTGAGTAGAACAATTTGATGCGGTGGAATCGTTAGTTGGGTGCTACAGCTTCAATTTTGGCCATTGCTGCTTCTGTCGCCGTTGTATGTATTATTCTATTGTTTGATTGTCACATTCCACTCATTGTGTAATTAAGCGTATTATTACGTGTGTGTGTGTGTGTGTGAAGAGTACAGGATTCCTACGAAATACTGAGGTAACACAACCCTTGCCAAAGAGAAATTGTACGAGCAGGGTTATTTTTTTTTTTTTTTTAATTTTTTTATGTTCATACATGTTCTTGTACTTCATCCTTTGTATAATAGATTTTCAAGTTCGGCTTTCAGATTGGGTATTTTCGTTTTGAATTGGTTGTTGATTACGTGGCCAGCTAGAAAGTAACTGTGTACTTTTTCTCTTCTCTCTAGTATAGCTATAAGTTATATATTTTAACTACGTTTGTTCAACAAATACAATATTAATTGCATTTAACAAATAGTGTACAGTACTGTAAGAAACACGGTTCCATTCTATTAATAATGAAACTATTTAAATAATTAGAAGAAAATAAATAAGGTAATGTTCCATTGTTTTGTTTATAATGTTGTAAATCACTCAGGAAAGCTTAGATACTTCTAATAAAACTATTAAAAATACTTCTAAAGATCTTTTTGTAAGGGATTCATTAAGTTCAACTAATAATTTTATAAATATTCCTATAAACCTTCATCAGCTCAAAACAAAAACAACAACATCAATCATTATTAATTATTTAATCTAAGGTTTACTTAAATAAATTCAAGTTAATTAAATTAGAACGTATTCACTTGCCTTAAAATCTTTTTCTCTTGAAGAGAAACATCCAAAAGAAAGAGGAGACCTAGAGATACCTATTTGCTTCCAAAATATTGATTAAAAAAACATATTGAAAAACTAGACTAACAGGGAAATCCATTTTTTTTAATATCAAATTATACATGCAATAGAAAACCCCTTCCAGACTAAAATAGAGGAATTAAGATTAGAGGAAGAAGAAAAATATCCTCATGTCAAAATTGTAATAAACTCAGAACAAAAGAAAAATTGTCTCAAAAATCTAGGGAGAAGTTAGAGTCCCTAAGTTTGGAAAGAAGAAATTCTAATGAAATAAAAAAAATTATTTTATATTACATATATATGTTATCTTCAATGTACTTATATGTTATCCTTATAATAATTTCCGTTTTTACTGACTACTATATCCTTAGTCATATTTGTGAAAATAAAGAAAGGAAAAACACATTTTCCTCTTTCAGCTGTCTTTCGTCCAAAATCATTATTGCAAAGATATGACTGCATAGAATGACAAAAGAAGTAGCAATATAGGCTTTGAAATACAATACAAAATATGATAGAAGTAAATAAATGTCGACCACACTTCAAACACGTGGTGGGTCAAAATGAAGAAGACGTGAGATAAGGTGAGCAACTTATCCATCTCTCAAAGGTTGATTCATGTACAAGGCTAAACTTAAAACTATTTTTGAAATTAATGATATTATAGAGGTATTTACTAAATACAAAACTCTGGGAGACTGAGGCAGTCACATATAAATATGGAAAATGCTAAACAAATTCCATTTCAAGGTACTTTAGATTATCAAATTAAAGAGTACAAAATTATTTTGATACTATAATTAAAATTGTTTGATACAGATTGGAGTTAATGGTCTAGTTTCTGTCAAATTGTGCTAAAGATAATAAAAAAAAATTATACATAATCTCACACAAACATTCTAAACATATATATATATATATATATATATATATATATATATATATATATATATATATATATATATATATATATATATATATATATATATATATATATATATATATATATATATATATATATGTATATATAGATTTTTCAGTTGAAACATTTTAACAATGCGTACCGGATTATGGTAGACAAAAATACTCTCATATATTATGGATTCTAAGTTTTAAAGTAAAGGATATTTAAATAATTTTCATTCTCAAAAATAAAAAAAGAAACCCCCAAACCCTTATCCTATGGTAGATCCAACTGAGAAAAAAAAAATTAGAAATAGTCGTCCTTAAACAATTTACCTTTATAGTTGAGTCATTGGCATATTCGCCTTCAGACAAAGGTTCATTCAAAATCTCTTCAATTTCATCATCTTCACTAACCTCTCTAATTTCATCATTTGTAGATGTTGAATCATCATCTCTTAAAAAACCTTCACGCCAATTACCAATTCCTTCTGATTTTGAAAATTAGATAAAATTAGATAAGACAAAAATTATAAAACGAAAACTCATTATAAAATCATTTTTTTGTAAGAAATTGTTTAATAGCGAGTGTTTCTGATTTTTTCCAAGCGAATTACCAATTCCTTCATATGTAATTATGCTTGTGAAAATTAGATAAAATTAGATAAGACAAATTATAAAATGAAAACTCATTATAAAATCATTTTTTTTAAGAAATTACTTAACCACTAGTGTTTTTGATTTTTTTATTGGGGCTACAGTAGAGATGACAAAAAAAAGGTTGAAGCGAGAGAGAAGCGAGAGAGATGAAAAAGAAAAGATTGAGAGAAATAAGAGAGATGAGTAAGGATTTGGGGATTTATTGTTTTTTTAGTTTTGAGAATGAAAATCATTTAAATATCCTTGACTTTAAAACTTAGAATTCACAATATATGAGAATATTTTTGTCTACTATAACCCGGTACACATTGTTAAAACGTATCAACTGAAAAATAGGCGTACGCGCGTTAACAAACCCCATATATATATATATATATATATATATATA